>NT_176736.1:2681887-2744416 GCF_000188095.3 Bombus impatiens
CGCTTGTTCATTGAACTTCGATTCTTTTGCTATACCAATTTATAGTTGCTCTTACATAGTATATAATACATTAATATGTATAAATAATATAACAATAATAACATATAATGTATATTTGGATAGATAATGTTATTATATAACAATGAACAAAATGTTAACTACACAATATAGACAATATTAACAGGTACTGTATTTTCTTCTGTAAAATCTTTATTAATGGCATCAACAATAAATTTATATAACTCCAAAAATAATTACAAATGATCTATATTAACTTAATCAATATAAATTTTATATTTATTAGCTTTCGTAAATGGAATAATTATTTTTATATCATTAACATTTATTTAAAAATTTTAATGATAATTTCAGAAGCAAAAATTTATCTTTTAAATTTAATGAAACCAGTTTATTAATATTTCAATATAATTCATACTAAAGTCATTTGTGCATTATATATAAACTATTCTCAAACGACGATAGTTCTTGGATTTATTAAATTTTGTAATGAAGATTGCTGATTATAAATATCACCGAATTATAAATATCATTTATTATGTAATTGTAACTAAAGATTGAGCATTCATATTAATTTTAATAATATTTCGTATTATTTGTCCCTAAAATAATAATTAGAATATTTTCTACACAAACGAACTCTTTGTTATCCAAGCTGTATTTATTTATATAATTTTGTATTTAATGTTTTTAAAAACAAAATAGATTAAATAAATAATATCGACAACGTTTTAAGGAAGATCAAACAATAATTTAGAAAGTGGACTTGTACTGTAAGAGAGTATAATATTTAATTATATTAATATTTTAAATTATAATTTCTGTAAGAGTTCCAAGGTGAGATCGAAAAGTTTTCAGAATCGTTGCTGGGAATTGCTTCATTTGTTATTGTTATTGTCACTCCAAAAACTTTTCAATCTGCCCTCATACTTTTGTTATATAATTGAGGTCACAAAAAAGACATAATCGAATAAAATTCTATGCCCAGCAAAATTATAAAAAATCTAGGAATACATGTTATCATTCGCAATAAAATTGGATAAATTGACCTCTGGGAAATCATAAACTTAACGTCATATATAAAACATAAGATGTTTTATAAAAATAACAAAAATAGTACACAATCGACTTGGATTAAAGGCACATATGGTTCACTAAGAAATATCGTTTGAACTATTTTAAAAATATGCTTGGACAATACGAGAGCTAGTTGATCCATTGTTGATCGTACTCAGACTACAAGAATAGAAACGATCAATTATCTTTTATAAATGTTTCTAATATTTATAATATATGATAAAAATATCATAAAAAATTTATGAAAAAAGAAATGAATACAACTTACATTAATATTGGATCAACCAATTTTAAATATGCAATAGTCTTCTACTATTTCCAGTACATCGTTTGGTATTCAATATATCTTTTGTTCAAGCTCTTTAATGACATTGTCAATATTAAACATATTACAGTCTAATCAAATTTAGTTGCTACAACTGGAATATTTCATCTTGTTGCTGCTGAAGTCTTTGTAATGATGTTTTTACTTTCCTGCCCTGAGTCATAACTACAGCAGTTGGAAAATTATGCATATCACTAGAAGATGATGGTCTTAATGGTTCTGAAGCAGGTGGTATTGTATGTGTATTTGAAGTTATAGGAAGCGAGTTACGTAATTTAGAAGATGCTCTATGTGATTGTACATAGATATCACTATCCTCAGTGCAAAATCTGAAATGTAATTCATTAATAAATTTATATACGAAATTTTTTGTGGTATAAATTGTAAATGTACAATTAATGTTATTCATTAAATATTAGTAAATGACTTACTCACTGTTCCCCTGAGTACGTTTAACATCTCTTTTAGCACTGGCTATAGAAGAATCCATTTTAGCTAAAAAGTCATTAACTGAACTATCATCATCCATAGATAATGTTATTGAAGATGGACTAGAAACCTAAAAATATATTTTATCTTATGCAATATTAAATAATATCTTACTAGTAATATAAGAAGGTATATACATTTTGAACTATATTGTGTTCAATTTCGTCAGTATTGTCCAATGACAATGGACTTTCTGGATTGACAGGAATAAACAAATGTTCCCGTAAAAATAAACTATCAGAAGCCCATAATCTGTTAGCTCTTCTTATCTGTTCAGTCTAAAAAAAATAAAAATACATGAAATGTACTATATATTTTTAATTGCTCCTTGTCAGTTATACAATAATGAAATAAGATAAAGGATACATACTGTAACTCCATATTTTAAAGCAATTCCTTGAAGGGTATCAGTTGTTGATACAGTATGTTTTAATAAATTTTCATTTCGTGTAATATGTTTAGCTGTACTACCATATTTTTTCAGTGTCTTCCCAGTATCTCTTATACACATTCGTTCTTCCATTTCCCTCGCCCCATTTCGCTCCATTTTTAATTTTTAAAATAGTACTAGCGCTTATAAAGCGCAACAACCATATCACTCTTTAATATTTATAGACAAGAAATTTGGATATACTTTAAACAACATAATCACATAACCTATACGAATATTTAACAGGATTCAGTTCACATCTTATAAACGTTTTAGTAACATAAATAAATATCACCCACTTTTTGACACAAGTAAGATATCATGTAATTTACCAAAATATATGAAATATTGTTATTAGTAGGATCTGAACTCTAATTTGTCTAACAAATATAATATCTTCCAAAATATGAGTACATACAAAATCATTGAAAGACATATATTTTACTTCGATATATTTTCTTTATAATAGTTGTATTTTCTAAATTTATAATTTCAGCTACGATATGTAACTAATTACAACTACACTTAGAATGTTCTCTCAGCTGATCAACGTGATAATAATTTATAGATATTCTTTAACCTGAATGATAATATATGCTTCGTTTTGATTGGACAGTCAAAGGGCGTTACACACATACACACACGCGCGCAAGTCAAATCAGTACTAGCTGCTATTAATTTAAAAAAGCTTCACTTAAAACAAATTATACAGATATAAATATAATAGTACAGCGTAAAACGTTCTTGTACTTCATATATATTGTCAACATAATATAAATAATGAAGATTATTTTATTATTAAATCTTATTACATGATACATTACATATAGATTTATACATATTAAGAAGTATAAACTACATTTTTTATCTCCATTTGTTAAATAAAAAATTGTATTTTTATTTCGACGTTTTGATTTTATCTTTTACAATATATATATAATATATATATAATACATATATATAATATATATATAATATATAAATATATAATATATATATATAAATTTGTTGAAGGAAAAAAAATAATAGAAGTGGAGTAAAATTTTAATAAAAACATGTTCATTATAGTACGTTACACAGTTCATCTATTTTTAAATACAATATATTACAGAGAAACACACAGTTATAATTTACTGTTATTAATATTATGTCTCTTACGTTATAATTAACTTATTACGATTATTATTATTATTATTGTTGTTGTTGCTTTTTTGTTGTTATTATATGCCAACCTCGATAAATACATAAGGTAGCATAAAAATCATATAATGGGAGACTAATTGATGTAGGACAACTTTATTTTCGCGTAGTATGTCTTAATCTCCAGTAGCTGTGCAACAGTAACTGTAATATTGGTAATAAATAGTTAACATAGGGATAAATATTATGCTACTGCGGCAGTGTGCTTCCTGGATCTTGGGTAAGGGGTATTTCATGATCTAATTATCAGAACTATATCAACTAATATGCTACAAGACAGACCCCTTCCGCTATCCCAATTAATATTGCTACTTAGTGAAAATTTCATCAATAAGCAGCATTTATATTTGAAATCACTGTTTTGATAAATTGTTGCGGACAAGGGTTATGTGCAAATTTTGGTTTTATAACATGGATATCTATACGCCCAATTTGATTTCCTAAAGTGGTACTTCAAATGGTAGAGCAATATAAGTTACAACAAAATTGGAAGTGTAACACGTATAGGTAAAACTATCTAGAAAGAATGAGTACAAAATCTGTTCCACCTGATGTATGTTGATAGTAGAAATGTGTATCTTAATTTACATTTCACACATACACCTTAGCAAGAGCATCAGCCCCTGCACTTGCTATAAAAGGTCGTGAAGGATGAAATGCTACATCTAAAATACTTTCGTCAAACTTTTTACGATGTGCTGTTATTTCTTGAACACAAGTCTTATTATCCATATTCCATAATCTTATACTGCAATCATGGCCTAAAAGTGAGAAATTAGTTATTTAATAATTCTTAATATATTGACATTTCATTTTATTTAATTTGCTATTACTTACTTCCTGAAAGTAAGTATAAACCATGAGGATCTACCGCGAGACTAGTAACTGCATCCAAATGAGCAACCATGGAATGAGCAAGGGTGGCTGATCGGTGATCATAAAATCGAATATGTCGGTCTTCATGTGCCGCTACAACAAGTGGTAATGTAGGATGCGCTACGACGCGATTTACTCCCTTCGTTTCATTGGCCTCAAGACGAGCTACACTTTCACCAGTTTCTGTATCAAATACCACACAAGCTCTGTCATAGGCTACAACTAATTTATTTGATTCATCTCTAATGAAGTCTACCGATGTTGGTATGCCATCTGTAAAAATGATAAGAAGAAAAGGATAATTCTAGATGCGACTATATAAAACATATTTTTAATAATCTATGTCTAAAAAATATACCTTGTTCAGAAACATATGTATGAAGTAATGGTGATTTGCTTTGTGGGCTCCATAGTTTTACAGTTCCATCAGCACTGATTGACAATAATTGTGATCGCAGTTGATACATGCTTAAACCCCAAACTGCATTTGTATGTCCTTTTAATGTTTGACTAAGGACACTTGGTTCGTAAGAATCATATGGATCTATATTGGCTGATGGAAGTGTCCAACAGTGAATCATACCATCTAAACCACCACTGTAGCATTGATTGCCTGTGCTACACATAGCTAAACATAATACAGGACCTGTATGTGATCTGAATGTATATAATGGCTCTACATCTAATGAAGCTGACCTGAAATGGGAGAATGAACATTTTTCAATAGTCCTTATAATAGTTCGTAATTTCAGAATACAGGTAACCTACTTTTTAGCTGGTAAGGTTTTGTGGAGGTTCCATAATTTAAGTGTATGATCATCACTTGCAGTTATAAGAACGGGATCAGTGGGATGGAAGACAAGAGCTCGAACAGCATCAAAGTGGGATCGCAATGTATATTTTGCATTCCATGTTTTTCTTAAACTTTCCTTTGTAGTGGCTACCATCTATATATAAAATATAATTAATTTAAATATATCCTATACTAAAAATGAAATTAAGCTTTCACATAAATTTTATAAAAATATAAGAATTATACATATATTAACATAACATAAATATACATATATTACATGCATCTATGAGCATTAAAAATAACAATAATATAACCAATGTAACTCACATCATATGAAGTTTCTGCTTCATTGTTTACACATAATTGCTCTAATTCACCCAATTCTAATGTCGAATCACCTTCCTCATTTAGACGTTTTTGATCTGGATGTCCACCCCTACGTATTGCATCTGTAAATTTTATTTTAATATTACTAAAATATCAATAAAATAGGAATTTGTCGATAAAATTATAAGTAAAATGAATACTAACCCCATTCAGATGAATAGCGAATAGAACGTTGTGGTGATTCTTCAATTTCTGTGAGAAGATTTAATTCATTTAATACTTCTTCAGCTTCTGCATCAACATCTTCTGTTAAAAGCATAGATGGCTAAAAGTTAAAATAGAAATAATGTATTAATTATATTACTTCAATAGAATTCTATAACAATATATATAATAGGACCATATATATGTATTACTTTATTTGGTTTAGGATCCATATTAGTATCATAAGTATCATCTTCTACATCCCCTTCTTCTTCTTCCATATCCATACCTGTTTGTGCCAAAAACTCAAAGTTTGCCATCACAGCTGCTTCTGTATCAAATATCATTGCTTCTATTACAGAAGATGGTTGCTAGTAATATAAAAATATATAAGTATTAATATGTTACTGTAGAAATTTGATAGATATCATAAACATATAACAGTTGAATAAAAAACAAAGTGATTAAATTCCAACAAAGTTACTTACCTCTACCTTTTTTCCTGGGACTCTACGAACACTGTTTTCTGATGCTTGTTTGTTTGATGGTTCATTGCCATTTAATGCAGGAGTATTCATATCTTCTGAGTCTGTATTATTACTTAAACCAAGTAGAGATCTCACTCTGCTAGATCGTACATCTATTATAGTATCAGTGTAACCAATCTCTTGTAAGTATCTAAAGTTACAGTTATATATACACTATTAATGATACTGTACTTAATACCTATTGTTATATGCAAATAATAATTATAAAAATTATAAAAGTTATATCTTATTTACTGTCTTAAAATTTGGCGGCCTTGTCTCCAACTAATGTTACTGACGGATGTGAATGGAGCTTCCCCATCACCACCACCTCCGACATCAGAATTAGGACAATTACAAATACCTTCTTCATAAATAGGAGGTTTTGTATCTCCTTGTATTACTAAGTCAGTGCCATATTTTAGTTTGTGATACCTCGCTCTATAAAAATTATGAAAGTATTGCAAATATATTCCTAACGTCGAAATTAAAAAAAAATATCTCACCGTTCTTGTTTAAGTGCATATTCTAACATTTTTATTCTTCTTACTAAGTCATTCTTTAACCTTTCTTGGCCTTTTCTCTCACCTTGTAAAAAAGCTATCCTAGCCTGCAGGAAAATAATAATAAACATATTATATTTCTTTAAATCATTCTTAAAGAATTAGTTGTGCCTCTAATGTAATTATTTCATATTTTATATATATTATGAATATTGCAATGTAGCCTTCCTTTAGAATTATCCATTTTATATTATAAAGAATTTACAAAAAAATATAAAAAATATAGAGTATTAATAACTTCAGTAACTTTTATAAGAATATAACATAAATATAATATACATGCAACTAAAAATAATGTAAATACTACATTCACTCCAATATAAGGGATATAACTATTTAAATACAACAATTTCGTACTTCAGTGGCATGTGTATCATTTGTTACATTAAAATTTAAAGCATAATGTTACAATAAATAAAAAGGATATTCTTATAAAATATTTCTTAGTTTAAATTAAAATAACTTTAAAATTAAATATATACACAAATTGTATTGTGTTAATGTTATACATATTTAAGTTAATCTTGTTTTTACAACGTTCTGTCACATGACAGATGAAGTGACAATAAGAAAAGAGTATTTTAAAGAAAAGTATACAGAGAAATTTTGAAAATTTTCCAAAGAAATTAGGATTATACCTGAAATTCTGCTTTATCAAGCTCCCATTGCGATCTTTCAAGTTCAAAGCGAGTCCATTCATGCTGAATAAAATGTAGAATACCAGGCATAGAGTATTGTGGCCTTTCGTTCTTAGCATCGCCATTAGTACCATTGTCATTCCCTTGATGTTTATTATTTGTCAGTGGAACATTTGCACCACTAGATAATTGTCCATTATGATTTTGAGATGCAGAACTGGAGTTCTCCTCCATCGTGGAACCACAAAACTGGCTCGGTACCTTCATTTCATGACACGGCAGCCATTACAACAACTTTTCTTTCCTCTGGAGCCTAAAGAGTGCTCTCCTGTCGGATAATGTATTTCGATCGAGTATACGAAAAGAAGTAATTAATACGCATGCGGACGTATTTAATTTCAATGTAACTAATATACTGTGTAGAAAATATTATGGTTCGTTGCTTATCTATCAAAATTTATTTAATTGTTCAACTCTTCCGAAATAGCAAACAAACATTCTCTTCTTCGCACATCTTCGGAATCGTACTTTTCTTCACCATCCTCATACAGTATATTCAGGTATATTACAACCTTATACTGACTTTCTATGAGAAAATATTACACCAATTACAATATAAATTGGTAAAGAATAAATAAGTAAAAAATAAGTATCTGTTACTAACTTATGTCATAGTATAATCAAATAAACAAGAAAAATGTAAAATTTCATTTTTTTTTCAGCATACTATGACATCAATTTTGCTGCTTTATACTAAATAATAGTATTAGGACCTCAGTTGATATAAAAACATGAAAATCTAAATGTTACATAAATGATTACTTATTCTTAGTTAAAATATAATAGAAATTTTTATTTATTATAATATGTATGATATATACAAATGATAAATATAATACATTTCTAATTTTTCTTGTAAGGCTGATTCTCAAGATTAAAAGACTATACAAACACACGGTAGTATATTTCATTACATGCTAAATGATAAGACTGACAGTGAAAATCAGCTGCTAACACAGTATTATTTTATGACTAATATAAGATTTTATGTTGCAGTGTAAAAATTTGTGTTTTTTTTGTATAATGTGATTTGAAAGAGTATTAATTACATAAATTATTTTACTAGAAATTATATATTAGGAAGTAAACTAAAGGTTATCATGCCATCAAATTATAAATATTATAACAATTTAGGATAAAATAAATTATGTAATTTTAAATAAAATTGTATTTTTTCAATAAAATTGTTTAAGGAAAGTTTATCAACATAACAAATATTCTTATGGAAATGACATTTATTTGAGAATATCTATATAAATATGAATATTACAAATACACTGATATTAATCCAATTTTTAATGGATTAAGCAAATAACATCCATAATAACACTAAATGATATGATTAGATAAACATTATTAGCTATTTGTTAAATTTAATTGCATTTATATCTTATGTTTTAGTTACAATACTTTATATTATTTTACATAGTTTATCTAGTTTCAATATATGATATAACTATATCGTTTTAGTCCTTCTTGAAAAAATTGTGTCTTCAGAAATGTATATATATGTATATATACAATATATGTTTTTCAGTGTTTTTGTTTCCTCCTCTTATGTATGTACATAATATATAATACAATAGAAAGATAATTTATGTAACTAACAATAATATATTTTTGAAGCACATATTATGAATATAAAATGATATATTTCATTTTACTTTCGTTTTTATTATATTAGTATGTACATACATAGAATTTTCTCATCACTTATACATTCATCTTTTTTCTTTTCTCCTTTTTAACAAAGAAAAGTAATTTTTAGTATTATACATTAGTTTAGTAATATTTTGTAGCTATTTCATTAATATGACATTTATTAATCTTGGTATAAGTTGTAGTCAGTATAACACATGTTTTATTAATAATTATTTAGAAAATATCACAAAAAAAGATATTTGACCTTAACCCATGCTTAATAATACGCGATGTTTCTTGTACTGTTAATAACATATCTTACAAAATGGGCCAATGAGACGAGGCATATATAGTATGATTATTATGTACACTTTGAAATAACATTGAAATAATTTTTGAAAAGAAAATCTCCAAATGTTGAGAAGAAATGTTCCACGACTACATGATTATTATTGATCTCACATATTTGTATACATTTTTATGAATAAGGAGTATTTTGGTATCTAAGCAGAAGTTGAAGTACACAAAAGTGTACTTCAACAAATATCATAAGTTCTGAAAGTATTTTATACTATAGCGCATGCGTTACTAAAGTCTGAGATGCAAACTATCGTATCTCTTTGTGTACTTACGTCGATAGTTTTGTATATTTCTTTTCACGAAATTGGTAGCCTGTGACCTTTTAATTTTATGTATTTTTTAAATGTAATTAATTCGAAAACCTACTGGGTTCAACTTCATCTTTAATCGTATCCAAAAACATTGAGTATGTTAGCGGTTACGAATAAAAGTGGCAACATTGCCTGTCGCTTGTTTAGGTTGCGGTGTTGCAGATACTTCATGAACGAGTATCACAGTGTGTATCTTCGTTTCTGACATTTATCGTAAATATAACGTATTTTTATAAGACAAAGAGCATGTTCAGCATTGGTTGAAGACTGGCTGCATTATAACGTAACGTAAGTTCACTTACATACACAATTACATGTCACCATTCAGGAGTGGGTCACTTCAGATTTTTTGATCTAAATTATTACACGATCCGAATAATATATATTTATTTAAAATTCTAAAAAAATTAAAATTTTTTAAATTTTATAGTAAACGCTTTGAAAGGGAAATAAATTATTTGATATTTAGTTAAATTTTAAAAATTAAAAGGATTTTTTAATTAATTTGTTATATATGTATGTATTTCGTTTGTATAATAATGAGCATTTGAGATAATAAAACCTTATTTTGAACTGTTTATAACGCACTTAAAAATGTGGGCCTCAAGTCCCAAACGTAAAGATCGAATCTATTGTAGACATCAAACTATATACATATAAATAGCTGCCATTTTATAGAGCATAGATACGCCATTTTGTGGTTTCGTCATACAAAATGAAAGTTGATAAATTGATATTTTTAGTATCCAAATTGCAAAATTTTTGGTCTGGATATGTTTTTCCGGAGATATTTTGGGTCACTAAAGCCAAATATGAAGGTCATTTCTCGCGGAAATAAGCAATTTTAAACAAATATTTAAACAATAAAGATCTTATATTTAGGAATCCGCGTAAACGACCGTGAGGTCGGAAAATAAAAAGTAATCCAAACTTAATCCAATACTTACGATTCAAATACATACAGAGTAAGCTATATAGTAGGTTAAGAGTATCAAATTTTAAAAAGGTTTCAACGATTTCAAAAACTCCTACAAATGTCATTCTAGCCGAATATATCGCAGTTTGGATACTATAATGAAGCCTATTTTTATATTGAATTACAACACGTTCAAATTATAAAATGGAATAATTATTTTATTATTTACGATACGTTGTATCGTATTGCTATTGCATCTTTTATGAGATAGTATAAATTTGAAGCAGGGTGAGTAATGGAATTTTTGTTTTTAAAAATATCTAATAAATCTTTAATAAAAATTTCATTGCTTTTAATAATGATCTATTGAAAGTTCAGTTTATGAGTATAAAAATACTGGATCTATGTAGGCCCCATCTTTATAATGAGTTGTGGAAGTACAATACTTCTCCCACTTAATAAATTTAACATTATATTACCAGTATGACGAATGTTGATCTCATCAGCGAGTTGAAAGAGAAAACGGTGGGATTATTTATACTAAACTATATATCTAAACTAAAAATGTTTGCAAATTGTGAAACAATGCTCACAGGTAGTATTTTAGTGTACAAACATTTTAATAGTACTATTTTTTTTAGTATACATTGTATTGAAAATATGTTTATATAAAAGTACCCAAACATGTACATTTGTACACTTACATCAATGTATTAAATTTGATGAAATTTTGATAAAATTTGCACAAATATTACTACTATGGTGAAACATTAAGTATTGTTAAGTGCGGCATAAGTAAGAAGGGAGTGGGGGTATCATGAGTACGAACTTCTTAAATATTTCAGATTGTACAGTATTAATTCAAGAATAAGATAATTGGTATAATTTTACATGTTATGTAAATATATATTTTTATTATAAAATTTTTATTTCCATCACTTATCAAGAATTAATTTATCGGTAGTGAAATGCGACGCCATATTGCTAAACTTCGTGTGCAGTCGTTGAATTTCGTTTGGACACATGTCGGGACCTATGTTCAGCAGTATTCGTTCAATAGAGAAGCTTGTCAAGAAGCCCGCCTTTCTGAATATACATTTTTCGTAGATTAAATCATAATTATTTTAATATATTATCATTTTGTATTAACTGTAGCTATTTGTGTTGTGTATTTGTATTTAATTTTATAAACAAACAGTATTATTGACTTGAATCTCCTAAAGTTTTAAAACGTTAGTGTAACAATACAAACTGATTTAGTCTACTATGTTAAACCATTTTTTTAGTATATTATTGATATAAAGTAAAAAATTACATTCAATTATTTTAAAATAACAATTCTATTTTTGCGACAATAAGGTATATTTGTTATTTGAAACACAATGACGAGTATTAGTAATGTAGTATGTATTTCCAATCCGCCATTTTTGTTAATTGAGTACTCATGGGCCAGGGATGGTATATGTTGGCGCGCATCGAAGGGCCCACATTTTATTATCTGTAATGCTTGTATGGAAGTCTAAATTCTTTATGTACTTTTACATGATATCTTTACTACTAATATTAGTCATCAATTCCTTGTACGCATTGCATGCTTAATGATACTGTAGTACCAGACGGAAAACATTGATTCACAGAAAATAAGGACTTATAGTTCATATAGGTTTAATACACTTGTAATTAGTTATTGTCGTGGAAATGTTAAATTAAAAATTAAATCTGTTTAAGATATATATCATCCAAACTGTAATGTTCTGTTATTTAATTATGAAATATAAAATAAACTTTATTTTTGGTTTTGATTGAACTTTATTTCAATTTAAAAAAATTATAGTTTATAATACTAAAGGTTCTATTATTAACCTTTTATCATATTTACCGATTATAAAATTAAAATAGTAAAAAGTTCGTAAAAATTAAAATTATTAACAATACATATTAAATGATAAGAACTATTACATGCATTTTATTATGCATTTGCAATAAAATTGATTATCACTTCAAATTGATTAAAAAAGTCAGTTAAGTCAAGTTAAGTCAAGTTAGGAGTACAAAAATATTTATGAGATATGTTGTATGTGTATATAACCAAGTATACTGGTGTATATAAGTATATAAAGTTAATATATGATATTTTAAAATAAAGTTATTCGAAGAAAAGGAATTACAAGTTAAAAATTATTAATTACAGGTTAAAAATTATTACATGAGTAGCTTGTGACATTGTCTTACATATTATATATTTTCTATGATGGAAGCTTTAAGAAGTGATATATTACATACTCCTGACTCTATACATTCTTTGTCTTGTATTAACACACATAATATTGATGAACTATCAAAAGAAAAAGAAGAGGAGTTGTTATATAGTACAGGCGATGATGGTGATGAAGAAGATGCTCTCTCAGATGATAGTATGCGTTTAAGACTCTCTGATGATGAAATTGAGACAGAAGATATTTTAACACCTGTTTTAGATAATCAAGAAAATACATCAAAAACTAATGAAATTGGTAATCATAATACATTACACTAATTGCAATATTATGATCTGAAAAATTTGAACGACTGTTTTATTTAAATTACAGAAATGACATCTACAAGAACTGAAGATATGGAAATTTCTTCTATTCCAAAAAAAGATATAATGAATACAGAAGCAGATATAAAGAAGAAGGAACACAGTTCAGATAACGATTCAGATGAAAAAATACTAATTGATTATGAAAAAATTGTTAAGAAAGGTGAAAGTGAACTGATGAGAAAACCACGAACAGCTAATGTTTCTCGTCTATGGCAAAGTTATGGATCACAATATAAGTATCCTAGAACTCCCAATGGTCGTTCCTTTCATTGGGTTAATCAAAGATTTCGTCATTTAACACCTAGAGGACGTTATAGACTTCAATATAACTGTAATACAAGATTTTATAATGGATTTGGTCCTTTCGAACGAGGAAGAGGCAATGGAATATTTCATTCACATAGTTCGATTTATGGTGGTAGACGTCAAAAGAAAGGCTTTAGTTCTAATACAATGCACAAGCAAAATAGTTCAACAGAATCTGATGTAAGTCCTATATCTCCATCAAATAAAAACATATCTTTAGAAGCTAAAGTTAATGATATTGAAACTATAAAACTTGATAATGACGCAACAATAGATGGAGATAGTATATTATGTAGCAAATCTGTAGTTAATAACGATAAGAATGACCATTCAAATGAATCATTGAGTGAAAAAGTTGAAAATACTCCTATTAAAAATATTAGAAAAGAAAATTCTGTTAACACTGATTCTGTCAATAATTCATTAGAACTAGAACATGACTTGGAAGAAAATACAAAAATAAAAGTATCTAATGATCCTGAATGTAAAAATACTACGATCCATACTTTGAATGACAATTCTAGTGAAAATCCTCTAAATTCTGAAACTGATTCTCAGAATGATAATAATAGTAAGCAAAAAGACGAAATAAATAAAAACGATATGAATAATGCAAATATTGTTTTTAGCGATTTTCGTAATTCTAACAATTTCAAAGTGGAAGCATTGAATATAGACATAAAATGTAAATCTGGTAAAGATGAAACTATTAAATATACTGAAGGAAAAAGTAATCGAGAACAATACAAAAGTATAAATAATGAGGAACAAGATAAAATAACTAAAATAACTGATATAAAATGTAAATCTGATAAAGATGAAGCTATAAAATATACTGCAAAAAAAAGTAATCAAGAACAATATAAAAGTATAAATAATGAAGAACAAAATAAAATAACTAAAATAACTGATACAAATGAAAGTACAGAAATTAAAGAAGTCTATAAATTAGAAGAACAAGATCTTAATAGAAATAAGAAATTAACAGAACTCAGTCAAGAGATGGAACTATCTGGAAATAATTGTAAAACTACTGTTTTAAATTCCTTAGAAGAAAAAAAAATAGTAAATGATGATATAATACTAAATGGAAAAGTAACAAATTATAAAACAGATGAAATTCTTAGGGATAAAAAAAAGAAAATTTCTTCTGAAGATATGAAATCAAATGAAGATTATGAAAACAGTGAGTTTAAATCAACGACTGTATTAAATAATGTAACTAGCAACAAAAATGGTAATATGCCAGAAAAAACGGTTATTAAGAGTGTAAAATGTGATAATCAATTAAAAAGTAGTGATAATAGTACAAATTCTATCGAAATTAGTAAATCCAATGCTTCTGAAAATCAATTAACTCATCCTATAATTGATCTTTGGGAACAAAATAAGGACGTTACTAAAAAAGATATAAAAACTACAGAAAAGGAAAACTCAATAATAAGTTCTGCAAGTAAAAAAAATTTAAGTGAATACATTGAATTGATGTCGGATAAAAATAGTTTACCTAGTGTAGAACTAGAACCTAGTGTAATCACAGAAAATGATTCATTAGATTTTGTTACTAATACAAAAAATAATAGTGATGATAGTGATAAAAGAACTGTTGAAGTTCCTGTGACTACTCAAAGAAGGAAAAGACGATCAAAAAGAGAGAATGTTGTAGTAGAGCAAATGAATTGCACAGAAGAAAAACAAGGTAGGATGTATATTGAATAAATGGGATACACATTAGTTTAAAAATGAAAAGATATCACTTTTCCTCTACAAAAGTATGTTCTCCCACATACAACTTGAGTCAATAAGAACTAACATCTAACATAACTGGCTATATATTGGCTGTATCAAAAAATGTTTGAAGTGAAATGTATTATATTTAAGGAGCCTGAGAAAATGAGTACATTTTGACTTCTTAATAACTTATAATTTTTGAGATATTACGCTAACATTTAGTTTTTTTATTTGTTACCATATATTTTTTATAATCGATACAGTTGGACATTCCGTACAAAAAAGTATCCAGCTATTTATACCGAAATCCATTAGTTTGGCAGATATTATAACTTTAATTCGTTAAATATAATGTATGAAAGACAGGGAAAGATGTGAAGCAGTATTCTTGTATTTATGTTCTCTTTGACTTTCTTAGTTCATACCTATTGGATCACCTTGTATATGTATTGCATTTTTATGAGTATAAAATATTTAATATATCTTTAAAAAAGAGTTAAAAAATTATAAAACTATTAGGCATTTTCTTTTTTTGTTCACACTTTCATTGGTTTAAAAATAAATTATATTTTTGGAAATATTGTAATTTGTAAACTAAAGATATATATCTAATAATTGAAAAGAGTTAAACAATTTGGTTATATCTATTTTTTATTTTTTAGTTCTATAAATTACTAAGTTTTTATTAAAATATTTGTAGCAGTGAGGGAAAGTGGAAGACGGAAGAGACGAACAGCTAAAAATGCAGAAGAGATTATAAGAACAAAATTCCTTCATAGTGATGTAGAATCTAGTGATGATTCAGAAAAGTTTGTAGCTATAAATTTTAAAATGAATCAAGATGCACGTCCTTCATCGCCACCTTCATTAAAAAGGACCTGTTCTGATACTGATACTCCTGTTATGAATGGTGGTGTTAAGAAAATTAAAGCAAATTTTGAAGAACGATGTAATGAATTAAAAACACAAGAAAATAATTCTGACAACATTAAAAACCTTAACTATATTCATAAATTTTTCCAAAGAGACTTGAATGAAAAACTGCCAAAATTAAAACAGGAAGTATGTTAAAAATATAAAAATTTAAATTAATTATTTTAATAATAAAAGTTTTATATATTTCAATGATGATAATTTCTTTAAGGAATTAGAAGAACTTTTGATACAAAAAATTGTTGAAACGATTACTATGCGTGACGAAATTGGTAAACTAAGAGAACAAGCACGTATATCAGAAAAAAATCAAGAAGTAACGCGTGCAAAATGTCAACAATTAGCTAAACAAATTAAAGATTTTGAAATGGTATTAAACCGTAATGCGGCAGATCGACGCGCGAGTAACGATAAATTCAGTCCACCAATTAAGATCAATAGATCTGTTGGATTACAAGTTAATTTTGTAACGGTATATATGAACCATTTTGCTAAGTTATATATGATTTTATAATATTTTATTTTAATTTTATTTTATTGTAATATATGTTTATATAGGATCATGTAATGCAAAATTTAAGGCAATTACAACAGAATTCTAATATGAAGTCTCTACATGTTTCAAGTAGTAATAATGCATCAAATACTTCTGTTAATGAAACAAATAATGCAACCAGTCCAAGGAGAGGAATTAAAACAAGATCACCCAGGAAAACTGAGCCAATAACTGGACAAACTTCTGTGGTGGCACAAAGTCATACTCAATCTCCAAACATTATGACTACTATCACTCCTGCAGCTTTGGTTGTTGCTAAACCCCTAGATTCACAGCACCCTCTGACATTATCAAATCAGTCTAATGTTCAACAAATTATATCAAATGTAAGTACTTCATTCGAATTTTCTTATTTTTATTACAAATCTAATGACAAAAAATTATTATTGGTTTCTGTAGCAACAGATACAACCACAACAATCACAGCAAGCTATAATTTTAAATGGAAAATTTCCGAATCAGATAAATCGTCAAGGATCCACTACAACAAACGTCGCAAAATCTCGTGCAAACGATCTTATTGATCTTACGGATGAAGAAGAGAAAAGTAAAGGTATTAAATTTCATAATTTTCTTATATATTTTCGTATTAAATGAATAAGAACATATTAAGGAACTTTGGTAATTTATAGCTACTACTGGTGTACCAGTTGTAACAACTACAGTAACTGATCAACAAGTAAACTTAACACAAAAAACACAACAACCTTGCTTCCAAAGAGTAATTCAGACTATTCCTGGGAATGTAGCCATAACAAGTCAACCGCCTAGTATAAGAGTAGTACAACCTGCTAGTCAGCCAACACCTACTGCTTTAGTGGTAAGTGTATAATAAGATATGGATATATTATTCATTTCATCTATTATTTATATAATTTTATTATATGTTTACACACTTTTTTATAGAATAATATGAATGCGCCTCGATTAGCATATGTGATGCCAACAAGGCAATTATTAATAACACCAAATTCCAGTCCGGTAAAATGAATATTTTTTGCCATATTTTTAATAAAATGAAGTTGAAAAATAAGGCTTTGTAGTTAGTTTACAGTTTTATAATAAACATTTCTAATCATAGATACGGCCTGTGACTTCGTGTAGAGCTTCATTTCCAACTTTAACGTATAAAACGGGTAAGTAGTTTCAGTTTAAATCATCAATATAAATAATATATAGATATATTACAATCTTATTTATAGGAATATCAACTATTGCAAATGGAACGGTTCGATTTTTAACGACTCCAGCTACTTCTAATGTACAGTTAAATAAGGTATACTTTCAATTAACAGTTTTGTTTTAATAATACAGGTACTTATGTTTATGCTTGTATGTTTATAATTGTATTTGTTTCAGCATCCAGCACCCTTACCAGATACGCGTAATTATGCTGTAAATCCTCTTTGGAAACTTTCACCACCAGCTCCATCATTAAAAATTTCTAAAGTTGCACATGGTATGTTACAACTTGCAAATTTATACCTATTAAAAATGTTAATAGAATATAAAAATTTATTATTATTATCTAGGAATAGTATTATCTTGGAATATGAATTTGTCGGACAAGTATGCAGATATTGTTAGTTACCAGTTGTATGCCTACCAGGAAATTGCTGGTGTTCCTCCTAACACGTCATTGTGGAAGAAAGTAGGCGATGTTCGAGCTTTACCACTACCTATGGCGTGCACACTTACACAAGTAATTTGAACAGATTGTGTTTAAACACTAGAGTATATTCCATAGATATTTGTAATGTCTTCCTTTTTGCAGTTTTCTGAAGGAAATAATTATCACTTCGCAGTTCGAGCAGTTGATATACATTCCCGAAAAGGACAGTATAGTATACCTGGAAACATTTCTTTATAAAGTATATGATAAATTTTGAATTATTATATCAATATTATTTTTACGCACAGTTATAACAGTTCATGACTCATGTAACAACAAATTCCGTACAGTCCTTTGCGTTATCGTTCAATTTATTACATTTATTACATGTAAAATATATTTAATTCAATTACAGAAGTGTTTATAATGATCAAATATGATGTATAGATTACATTACAAACGAATTTGTTGTATAGTAGTAAATATCCATTTAATCATAAGTAATTCGTACAATCCTTGGTAACTATGATACAATTGTAGCTAACGTATTTTTATCCGTCGTTTTTTATACACCTCTTAATTTATAAAATCAAAAAATACAAATCTTAATTTTGACAATATACATATAGTTTACATCCTTATGTCTTTGCTCACAAAATTGGAGCATGAAGGCTCCATGCAATTTCGTGCCATGTTTCATGAAGTATTATCATTTGATAGTGTGGAATAAGCAATTATTAAACATTTTAGATTCCGTATTTTGAACTTTAAGTAATAGTATAGAATCTAGACAAAAACAGGAAAAAATATTCTAGTCAAAAAGAATTTTTGTACTAATTCAATATTTACCTTTCATAAAGACTGCTACAGTTAAAAATTATATATTTGTTGTATAAATCTGCTATCAATACTATTGTTCATTGAAAGTGTTCACAAATATTGCTTCCTGTGTTTTATACATAAAATACCATTTATTTTCCCTTTCTAAATTTATTTTATTTTTATTGTTACTTATTGTAATTGAATCTCGCTAATATATGATTTGCTCAATTTTGATACAATTGTAATAAATTCTAAATGTTAAATAATAAAATACTCCATAGATTTTAACATAAGACAAACTATGCGAATCACTTCATATTACGTATGTAAATATTAATGTTTATATGTTGTGACTGTTAATATTTGTATTGAAAATATAATGATCTAGAGTATAATTATCTAATATCATATTTTTAAGTTTTATTTTCATTTTTGTGTCAAAAATGTATAATAAAATGATTGCTCATTTTTTATATGAGTTTATAATTAAAAAATTCCTAATTGTTATACAATTTTAAATAAAACGTTTGTTTTTTTAAGGAAATGAACCAATACATATAAAAAACAGAATTTTTTGCTATTTCTTTTATGCAATATGAATGTGAGATTTCCCTAATATTTATTTATCACAATTTTAACATAACTTACAAAAGTTTCTTAATCAACAATAGGAAAAAGTCGAATATAGGAACTGTAGGATATATACTGCCCGTATTACTAATGTAATTTTAAATTAAATTTCGCGCATTTTTGGTAACAGATATGTTAAATTCTGTGATTGTTAGTTTACATAGATAAGTATCTATATGATATTTTTATTACAGATTTCTTTTAATCTTTTATAATTGATTAATTAATAATTAATTTAGAAATATCAATTGGTACAAATTTTAAATTTTATTATACACAAATAATGTTCAAAATTTAGTTATCACTTACATAAAAATTCTATAGTTCAAAGATGTAGTTTGTAAAAATAATGTCAGTTACAATTTTTTCTATATCTAAAGATTTACAGGATAAAATAAAGATCTTAAATTAAAAAAAGGAACAAAATTTTACGAAGATATATAGAAATATATTAGATTTATAGTAAAAATTATTGTAAAGAGAAAAATATAATTGATATACGTTTTAACAAGTTTTTAAGTTTAAAGTTTAAAGTTTTAAGTTTAACATTTACCCTTATCATCAACCAACACTTAAAACCACTTTGAAATTGCATGAAACTGCATCACGACTCCATATAAAAAATTTACTAGTATTTGGAATCATGCTTTACTAAAATTCTAAACTTTCACTGTATAATAAACTATCTTCTATATTATAAAATATATGATTCTTAGAAATATAGGAAAATACATCAAAGCAAGTATAATTATGATTTTGCGATGTATGTATATCATAATACGAATGTAGCTACAATTTTTTCCGATATTGTAAGAAAAAAGTATAAGCAAGTGGGGGCGGAAGTAGTTAGTCGGTAATTTGTGTATACTGTTTGCTGTACTTTGTGACACAGTATATAAAAAGCCCGTGAAACTAGAAAAAAACTATAAAATCGAGCAATATTCTAATGGGATGATCATACATTTGCAAAGTTTGATATTCAAAATATTAATGGATGTCTATTTCTTCGAATATTAATATGTGTGAAATATTACGTAGCAATTTTCTTACTTTCGCGATATATCTTGAAATGACAACCACAACACAAATAACGTTTGAAGACAGGAATATTTTTCAACCGTTTTAGTTGCAATGCATAATCTGTTTCGAAGAATTTATTTTTATATAGTTGTTTGGTTACCAGTTTTACGCTTTTTTCATTAACTGTTTCGGATTTTGAGCTTTTTTGAAATTAAGTCAAGAATGTAATATGTCAGCAAATTTATGTCAAAATACAACTATATTGCAAAAACAGCAACTTCGCAACTTTCTAATAGAAATCAATATTCAATCACCTTGAGCTTATATGAAAGAAAACTCGAAAATGCCAACTAAGAGGGTGAAATATGAAAAATATTGTAAAACTATGCTGGATTGAGTGGATTGAAAATATGCAGTGCCAAATTGTTTCATGGGTGTGACATTTCTCAATTTCATAATTTATATATATCTTCCATTACATGGCAAGTGCTGTTGCAAACTGTCTAAAAGAAGTCAGTAAGCATAGCTCTTGTCTGTAACTGGTAGTGAAATCTACATTGATAATTAGGGGATGCCCAGCCTACATTCGCTCGTCATACGACGAGCTCCACTGATGGATATGGGTACTGCCACCAGTTCTGTGACATCTGTCAATTCTTCTAACAAAGTTGCTACAAGTCAGAAAAAAGTTGATAAGTCTAACAAACTTACTGGAGTTAGATTACCATTATTGCGCAAAGAAGCCAGTGTTATAAATCTTTCATTGACAGAGAGAACTGTAGTAGGTAAAGGAGTAGATGCACCTTTACTTAGACCTGAAAGTAGTGCAAGCTTGGAAGCTCGTGGTAATAGTTGGTTGAGTTTAGGCCCCACAGGATTAAGAAAATGTGAAACTACTGTGGGTTTAAGTACTTCTGCTTTAGAGGGCAGACCTATAAATCGCAGTCGAGTATGTTCTCGCTGCTCCAGTTTACTATCATTGGCATCTAGTTCCCGCTACAGTTTAGCTGCAGGCAATTTTGTTCCTGCAAGTTCTCAACAAGCACTTGGACGTATCTTTTGTAAATTATGTCTTGTTGATACTTCTTTTTCTAAAACATTTAAGATAGAAGGCTGTGGTTGTTCCTATTGTAAAGATGTATGTGCAATCTTTTTTGATACATATTATCATATGAAAAATTATTTAAAGTAAATATATTTATACATACATATAGTTATTATACATATGTATTTTACATGTTTTAGTGTATGAAAGCATATGTTGAATTTGAAATTGAAGAAGGTGCATATGAGATTAGTTGTCCTGATGCACAATGTGAACATGGAGCAATACTTTCCATGAAGGAAATATCAAGTCTTGTTAGTGCTGAACTTGTGGAAAAACATCATAAATTCCGATTAAACAGAGGTGTGTAAACAGTACTTTACTTGCTACAAACATTAGTATAATTTAGTTTAACTATTTTTTATATGATATGTAGATGTATCCATGGATAAAGCACGTGCTTGGTGTCCACGTGCAGGTTGCGAAACAATATGTTCTATAAATGCTACTGGTTCAAATGGAACTCCTATTGGGCCAGTTCATTGTCCTAATTGCTCTACAGATTTCTGTTCTATATGTCGGGAATCTTGGCATACTGGTCCTTGTTCAGATATTTCCTTAGGTATACCATTTGATGGTGATCATATCAAATGTTGTCCTATGTGTTCTGTACCTATTGAAAAGGATGAAGGATGTGCTCAAATGATGTGTAAAAGATGTAAACATGTGTTTTGTTGGTACTGTTTAGCTTCTTTAGATGTAAGTAAATTTGTCTATAGCTGTATAATAATGGTAATTTTCTTCAAAAACTTTTAAAATTTTATAAATGTATTGAATAATATAGGATGACTTTCTATTGCGACATTACGACAAAGGACCGTGCAAAAATAAGTTGGGTCACTCACGAGCATCAGTTATTTGGCACAGAACACAAGTTATTGGAATTTTTGCTGGATTTGGATTACTCTTGCTCGTTGCATCGCCCTTACTTTTATTGGCCGCACCATGTATTGTATGCTGCAAATGTCGTGTATGTGGTTCATCTAGACTTGAACAAGAAGAAGGTGATACTGCAACGTAGGAAAACATTAAAAGTTTTTCAATATTCCTGTATAATTCCTCTCCACTACGATAAATAATTAAATTAGTGTTTCCAATCTGTGCACGTAATTGGCGACTTATATAGATATACATTGAATTTGGTGCATCATAAATTGTATGACAAAAAATAATATAAAGGGAATATAATACCTATATTGCGAAACATTTAATTTTATAAATGAAGCGAAATTTAATAATATTATGTTTTCAATCATTTTTGTGGTTGTTACTTATAATCAATAATTATTTTCATTATTTTGACATATTGCAAACTTATGAGCTTAAAAAGGATCAATATATTTGTATATATATATTTATGGTATGATTGTTTTTATATATATAAGAAATTTACGTTTATTAAAAGCTACTTAATATCTAATTGATATTTAATAGTTACAATTTAAATTTCGAAAGCTAATAAGACTTTTTTACTGTTATCAGATTCTAGTAATATTTTCTCATTTTCAAAATGTCTATGTATCGTAAATACTCATAGTTTTTGTTTATGACATTCCAGAAAATTATATTTATATTGCATTGGATTGACTGCCATATTCAAAATTGTTTTAAATGTTTTTTTGTATACATCAAATAATAGCTTGTTTCATAATTGTTATATATATATGTGATTTGCTGTTATAATCTTTAGCAATACTCAATATTCTGTTCATGTACTTTTACGCTTTTACTAATATATAAAAAAAGTTTTATGAATATATCCATAAATGTAAAATAATAAACAATGTATATCTATATCTGAATTCAGTAAAATTAAGATATGATTGTTTTAAAATTTTATAAATTGTTGATTGTATTGTAGACCTTTTTGTTTTATCAGTGCTACTTCGTTTAGATTGGCAAATAATTAATTGTATGTATATTTATTATCAATCTACATGAATCGTTAAGCTCTACCACATTTAAAAACATCAAATTTACGAAAACCTGTGAAAATTCCATTATTAATATATACTTAATATATTTACTATTAATGATATATTTATAAATACCGTTTCCCGATTTTGAGGGATATTATTCCGTGTGTCTTAAGCAATCCTTTGAATTGATAATAGAATAGAGAGCAAAAATAGTAAAAGCATTATGTTATAATATATAAACAATAAAATTAGATTACTATAAAGCATATAAGAAATCATCCAATTTCTGACTATAATTATATACAATAATACCAGGTCTGTCAAAATATTCATTTTTGCCTAAGAAATTTGTCTATCCGTTGTGATGAATTTTTGATATAATTTGCATTACAATGTAAGAATGATTTTCCTCATTTTATATGTGCATATACATGTAATCTCACGTGCACAAATGCATGTACAATGAACATACAGTGCATATACATATGTATCATACACAAAGTTAGCGTTGCCTAATCATAGTATGTGATTAGTTAATAACAATGAATTATTAAATAAAAAATGAAATAGATTATGTAAACGTGAAAATTTCTAAATAGACATACATTTACAATCTCTCTTGTATCATTGAGAATAACTGTATATAATCTGTATTTGAGCATGTATAACTGTGTATGTTATTGATCATGATATGTAAATATACGCATGATATATATATATATAATGCATATATAAAAATACCTGTATCTGTGTTGGTGCAATTTTGCACAGAAGTCAGCTTAAGTCGAATATAAATATAAAATAAAGAATATATCAAATTAAAAACTAAATAAATGATTAAGATAAATCATTTACGATTTATTAGTTGTACGTTTTCGTATTAATTCTAATATGATACATAAGCAATTAATGTTAAAAAAAGTTATGATCTTCCTATAATTACATCTATCTTCGTTCTATATATATTATTTTTTTCAAATCAATTAACATTAATGTACATGTTATTTTTACTTTCATGTGTAATAATTGAAACGACGCACGGTTGGAAGGATTAAAATTCAGTTTTTCTATTGTCTTGATTTTAGATATGAAATATATATACATAGATGTAAATAACAATAAAAGTGATTCTTTTATCTTTAGAATAATTGATATTCAAAATCAACGCATACACGGATTTATTACTATAGAACTTAATTTTGTGTAAAATTTTAGGAAATTAACAAAACAGGGACAATTTTGAGAATAATGTCAACATTTATTACACAATAACCCATTTATTATTTTTTTAATACAATATTTTTTGTAAGAAAATTCAAAACTTGTTTGGGTTAGAATTGATTGGAATGAAACATTTGCATCATTTAAGATGCATCAAATTACAAATAGAATTTTTAGTAACAGCAAATTTCCACTCGAATGAGTTTCATAGGGCTGTATACTTAAAAAATTCTGTCATTATTTAATGCATCTTGTTTGCTAATTTTTAACGGATCGTGAATGAGTTGGAGATGGTATATAATTCATGAATTATACAATGACAGTTCTGTAGTCCTACTAAAAAGCTGTGATAGATCTTAGATTGATATTCATATATGTGGGCTAATTAAAGAAGAGAAAATAACAATCAGTAATCTAAGTCTATACACTACAACATATTAGTATTATTGTAAAGTTAATGTCAAAAGAATGATTAATAAATTTAATAAAAATGAGTAAATATAACTATAATAGATAAAAATAGATTATTTGATAAGACCCTTAGCTCTAAATAAATCTCTCATCAAACCCTTTAAGTACCCAATTTCTCGTTGTAAATCTGTTACTTGAGTTTTCAGTTTTTCATTGTATTCAGTGAGCTCACGTTCTTCACCTAATATATCTTTTATTTCTTGCTTTTTTTTCTGCCTGTACCGTGTTGCCGCATTTTTATTTTGTTCTTTTTTTCGAACTTTTTTATCTTCGATCGATGGACGGGAATAAGGTTTCTGACGATTCTTCGTTGAAGCACATGTAGATTGTTTCGCACTCTTTTTTTCGGATTCTAAAATCCAATCTGGATCGTCAACGGAATCTTCCGATGAAATGTAGCTACCACCTGAGCTAGTACAAGGACTAGATGGTGGAATATCTTCTGTATACAACCGTACATATTCGTCTACAACAGCTAAGTCATGTGCAACATCCTCCAATGGTACACTTTTTGGATGCCATTGTACAGGTACTTCATTTACATACGATTTTTCCTCTGGAACTGCTATGTCATATATGGGTTGATGATTAGGATATAATGGTTGTACAGGTTGTAAAGTAACAAGTAATTGGGTATCCACATTTAATGGTTTATGTGGTGGAGGTGATTGAGGAGGTGTAAGTGTGGAACTTGATGAAGGGACTATTTGATGACAAGCTTCTACATCTTCCAAAACGGTTTCAAACTCTTGTAAGAGAGTTTGTGTGTCATCATGATGGAGAGGAGCTTTTGGAATTTCATTATATGTTGTTGTTTTGATTTGTCCAGTTTCAGCAACTGAGAGTTCCTCAAATATAGGTAATTCTATCTTCTCCTCTAACCAATCTGAAAAAGGCTCTGTAAAAAATGAATCATTTTATCAAATACAAATAGATACCATTTAGTTTTGTAATTAATTTATATGTACAAATAAAAAACAGAAACTGGAGAGAACAGATAACAGTAAATTTGTGTTCTCTTTTTTTTTACAGATCTGAATCATAGGAATTTTATATCATTAAAAATATTGATAGCATATTAAATTTTGATAAATAGCAGTATTTACATGAATTTATTTTGTCAAATATATTTGTAATTTTGTGATCAAAATTATTAGAAAAATATGATGAAAGATGTCTCAAGCAAATATATTAACAACTTATTAATCTTTTGAACATGAAAGTAAATAGATAAAAATTGAAAACAATACTTGTGTAACTTGTTAACTTAGGAGTTAACAGTACTTTTACTTGTATCTTGCATAAAGAATAAGTAGGAGTGGTACATTGATGTATATATAATTTCATGGACGTTACTAGTTTAACTAGAAAAACAAGTTCTTGATTTGCAATTTCTTTGGCTTCTAACACGACAACCAATACTAATACATTAGTAGCATGGTTATGTAGAGCATAATTGTTATCGAAGATATAATATACTTCTCAATAATGTCTGAAGGTGTCTTCAAAAATTGAAAAAAAGATCCACTTTTTCTTTGAAATTTAAGTTTACAAATTAAATTTGTAAATAAAAAAATCAATGGAAAGTTTTGAGATGTAGCCAGATTCGATTTTCTTTGTTTGTCACATTTCAATTTTCTTGTTCAGTTTCCAGATAAGTAAAATTCGATTGTCAAGGGAAATATCAAAAAAATTTCTACATGAAAACTTAGTCTACAAATAAATCCTATCTCCTAATTCTTGTTGGATCTTGGATCAGAGTCTAACTTTAAATGTTATCTTCATTTAAATACAGAGGGCATGGGGTTAGATAAGAATGTCCTCTTTTTATTGTAAGGAGTTGTTGTAAATATTACTATTTTGCCACTAAAAAATGATAAAATAAAATAACTTTAAGTAAATTTATTTAAAAATAAATTCTGAAGTTCGATTTCTGGTTTTTAAAATAGCATAAATTATTCTTCACCTTTATATATTATCATGATAAAGTATTAAATGATTTAAAAATACGAATATAAATGATTTAAATATTTGGCATACTTCTTTTTTACACTATATAATAAATACTAATTTAAATATATGTCCGAGACTTGAGAAAATGTTGTGTATAATATCAAAAATATATTTTTTCAAATTAAAAAGTCAATCATCGAAAATAAATTTATAGTTACGCGCGGTCAATAACGTTACACATAATGTATAACTAAAGAAATTTTAAGTTATAGACGAATTTAACAATGTAGTAATTTCATAACAATTGTTTGTAGACATCGATAGATTCGATCCAATTCTGTTATTCGATTATAAGAACAATGTGGCAACAGCGTTCTGATATGCGTAATAAAGATATTTTTTCATTGGAGCGAATGCTAGAAAGAGAGAGGAAATGAAACAAGCGAAAGGAAACGTACCACTGTAACATATAGCAGCCATTATCACGTGTGTCTGTTTTCGTCTAAATTCTTATTTAAAAGAAAGAAAAGAGGGGGGGTATACATGTGTTATAATTAAATGAAATAAAAAAACTGTTTTTTTAATAAATATGGTGGTTTTCGTCGACGTAAAGCAGCCAAGTCCACCAATGGGACGCGAATCGTACCGATTCAACGTCTTTTTACAAGTTTTTGGGAGTTGACAATGATTTCTCGGTTCCACGTGTAGCGATATGCGAACTGCATGCTATTATACAACATTAGCACACTCCAGCATCGAGAAGCTAGGCCTTTTTCTCCGTTCACTTTTAAAGGTGCCAGTATTGATAAAATTCTTGTTCTAGACACGAATCTTTTTAACTATTATATGCATATTATTCAGTTTCGTTGGTTGTATTTCTTGCGATCAATTTAAATTATACGATCATGGGATACTACGCACTTCACCAATCACTTGTCATCGATTATCGATCAATATGATCAATTAAAAATCACCATAAACGATGGTTTCAGTCCGACGGAAACTGGTTTGAAATTTAATATTTATCAGTTTATGTAGTTCGGAGTTCCACTATCGATCGAAACAAATATTGTGAGCACGTGCAATAGGCTAACGTATGTTATGAAAAACTCACATTCGAAATGAATTCGATTTTGTCTTTTTCAAATGAATAATGTTTATAGACGTTTAAAACTTAAATACAATACTGTATATGATTCACAATAAAGTATTAAACAGTCAATTTTCTCGGCTGTTTAGATCACTGACATCGTCGACGACTCACGTTTCAAATTATAATGAACGTGACAGATTCTACTACACTGACAGAGATAGAAATCTTTCTTAACTCGTATAGAAAAACGATTTTTGCCAGACTATTGATAAATATAAAACAATAACAAAATGTATTAAGTTTGTCAAACGATCGAGTATCGATAGGAAATTGACTTGTAATGAAACTAATAGACAGAATCGTACGATCAGCTTGCAATACTGCGAGAGACCACTCCTGCTTATCTTTGGACTTTCCCCTCTGACGCCCCTACTCCAACACCGTTAAAACACACGTCATTCCCCTATCGGCCTTCAACCAAAGCCGTTTGTATAGAGGTTAACCAGTTTGTCCCACTCTCCTTTCCAGAAAAAAAGAAAGGAAAATAAGATACATGGTAGAGGAAGTGAGAAGAACGAAAGCGATAGGAATACATCGACAATGCAGCCGGATAAAACGCTAACATTTAATTTCTATGCTTTAAGTGCATACAATTTTGAAAACTACAGGACACTAGTTTAATAAATGCAATAATTGCAATTAGACGGTTTATATATATATATATAAAAATCAATTAGAAATATTCGTTCTTCACATTCACATATGGTTCGTTTTGGACATAGCATATTACAGTAATTTCAGACTTATGTCAATTCTACTTATCCTCAAAGTAATTCAAGCATAAAAAAGTTTAAAATACAGTTGAGGAAACATGCATTTTTTAAACCAACATATAGATCTCTATATAAATATTTTTGCTTGCAAAATACGTGCTTTTTAAGTACATAGTTTGATGTTTATATAAAACAATTTTGTCTTTCCATTATACTTAAAATGAAAGTTGCAGTAGTTTACATTGTACTGATTATAAACTTGAATTAGTAGATTACATTTATGTTTAGAATGTATATAAATCTAAAAAAAATATTTTGATATAGTAACTGATTACAAAAATTAGACGTAAGATATACGAGCAATATGATCCTAAACTTTTAATATTTCTAATTCATTTGTTCATAAATTAATGTGTATAGGCTTATTATAAGGTCAATACAGTTTGTAAGAATTTTATATGAATATTCTTACCTTCTTTAATCCATTCATCTAATTTTTCCAGAAGCTTTGTAGCCACTTGTGCACGAGTAGGATGGTTCTCATATGCAGCAGGTGTAGCAACTTCTTTAGTAGGATCTACAGATTTATCATCAAATAAAAACCAATCATCTTCAAATTCATTCGACAGTGTCCCACTAGGGGATACTGGCTCGAACTTCCATAGCCAACTTTCCTGGTCCTGATTGGATGTCATTGTCGTTATAGTCCCAATCAAGATGTGTTAAAAAAAGATGAAAAGAAATTTGTGTCGGCTGTGCGACGTAGCTCAAAATGAGCGCCATATTGGCTCTGAAAATATTAAATATGTATTAAGGATAATGTAAACAAATACATATGACAAATTGAATAATTCTATGTTATTAAATGCATTTTGTTCCTTATTAAATATTTCAAGTATGATATAAGGAGACACCTTATTATTTGAAATTTGAATTGCAAATTCTAAAACAGAAGAAAGTAAAAACATAATGGAAACATAATGTGAGACATGAAAAATGAATTATTTATTAATTGGAGACTATTAATAAATTACATCATCTATACACGTAACTGTATCGTTTATTCGTTACATAAGTTAAAACAATAAAATATAAAATGTGAGAAAAATGATCAATTACATCTTCATGACGCAACATTAGATCATGTCATCTGGCCAAATTTTTTGATCATGTTTCGTGACTTAATCGTGCCATAACCTGATTTTGGAACGTAATGTGTAATAGTAACGTAACATTGAGGGAAAAAGATGCATATTAGTTGGTGAAAGGAGTGTTTTTTAAGTTTAAGCGATCTATGGTAGTCCCGGACCTCGGACATGGATACGATCCACAAAATGGCAGACATATCGTACAATGATCCGAATATCGAATACAAAATTAGTTTTTTTTGGATGATAAATATTACTTACTCCATGATTAATTAGTCGTGTCGGCACACTTGCGTGTGCAAGCTGTTTCGTGAACTACTGACTCATCTTGCTCGTGATGCGAAATATAGAAAATATTCAAACGTCTTTCCTTTGTGACACATGGATGGCGAATGAGCGTCTCTTTCGGAGAATTTGACCGCTGAGGTCACGTGATTAGGGAATGCGTACGCAAAGGTGCTCAGTTTGAATCATTTTCATGGATTTTCTGCGCAGGTTATGTCACTGCGATATCGTATATTTTCTCTTTTTTTTTACTTTCTATGCGTATTGTTATAATTACTACTTTGATTTGACAGTATTATAACTCTATATATAATTATTAAAAATTTAGTGGCAGTTTTTAAATGTAATATAAAATACATTATAATTTAAATGTTTTCGTCGCAAATTAAAAGAACTGTGGCTTAATGATATATAGGACGTGTTATCTCTCGATAAAATATGTTTACGCGTATCTTTTTATATTTTTTATTTTATAGTCATTAAACTTTATTATTCGAAAAAGAAATACGACTTAGTGCAGAGATTGAGATGGCAACTCTTAAGGCAATGCAACACAAATGGAGAATGAAAGGGATATTTTGCAATACTTAACATAAATAACGAACAGATATTTTCAATTTGATAAAAAACATTTATTATGTAATCATACTTTCTAAAACACATTTATGAGTGGTTGTTTCGAAATACGAGGGAATTTTAATCCTTGACAATGAATTTCATATTCCTCTATGTGATTAGTCAAGTAATTAATAAGAAATCATATCAAATACATGAAATAATGATATTTCTTTGCACTTCGTACATCGTGTACATCGTATATCTATGTATATTAGGACTCAACTTCGTAACAATTATCAAATATACATATACTCTTGACAATTCTTTGACAACTACACGTTGTCTGGTGGTTAGTTACTTCTTTTCTGCTTGAAATAGTCATTCCTCAAAGTCTTATTCATAAACATTCCAAATATTATTCTTATTTGTACCGGTAAAAGTAGTACAATGATCTTCTGAATCCCGTGGTTCCAATAGCCTGTACTGGAATTTGTCTTTCCAAGCGTGTTAATCGCATTTTTGGCATATGTCGTCGTACTGGGAATAAAAATACTAGATACCTGTAACGTTATTAATTAATTACAACCATTATCTGCAAATTAATTCACTTATTTTCACGTATTTATCTTCGATTTACCAGTAATCGATCGCTGAACGCGTTTATCTTTGTATTTACGAAAAACGGAGTCAAATGCTGTACAGTTATTCCACATTTGGAATATTCGGCTCTGAGCGCCTCAGAAAAGCTTTTGATGTAAATCTTTGTTGCTGCGTACACGGTCATTAATGGCAATGGTTGAAATTCCGAACCGGATGATATGTTAACGATAGCGCCTTTTCCACGTTTTTGCATTTGTCCGATGACTATACGTGTCATTAATGTAGTAGCTCCAACGTTGACATTGATGATATCCCATAATGTGTCTTCTGGGACTTCTCCAACATACATCGGATAACTATACTGCGTACCTACGTTGTTTACTAGAACGTTGAACTAGGATTATATTTATAACCAGACGAGCATTTTATTTTACGTTAACGACTTCCAACAAATAAATATCATGTTGCGTAAAAAGCTAAATTTAGAAACATTCATAAATAAATAATACATAAATTCAGATTCATAAATAATACATAAATGATGAGGATGTCTCAGTTACCTAAGATACCAATTGGAATATCTTTCAGTTGTTTTGCAAGCTCCTCAAAAATTTCTTTGCCTTTGCTGAAATCCGCCACGATCACCTCTATTTTGATCGTCGGATTCTCTTCCATAATTTCATTTTTTGTTTTTTCCAATTTCTCTAGAGTACGACTGATTAGCACCAGGTTTATTCCTTTTGCAGCCAACTCTTTTGCGTAAGCTTTGCCAATCCCATCGGTGGACCCGGTTACGACTTAAACGAAATATTTCTCAATATTTGACGAATACATATGTTATATATTTGAGTAATTCTTACCTGCCCAATCGCCGAATTTCGCTCGTAGATCGATTGGTTTCGAATTAATTATCGGCACGAGGATCTCCCATAGCGCGCCACAAATTCTGCTTGCAGAATTTGAAAACGACCACAATACCAGCACAATGACGAATAGCCAGAATACAACTTGTAGCATTTCCCTTCGAAGTAATTATCTCGTTTTATAGTTCCGAACAAAATGATAGGAGGTTGTTGTCTGCAAAACATTTTATGTTCTAATTTAAATAAAATCGAGAAGATTGATCATATGAACTTTTTATACAAGAAAATAATTTCGATGATGATGAAGAATCTTTAAACTATTAGTTCATCAGTTTAAAATATTTTATAATTTATTTTCTATATATAGAATTACAAGCATAATTCGCGTTTTTAATGTGTTATGTTACCTAAATTATTGGACTGTTATATTTCTCGTAAACAAATATGATAGCAATAATATATTACGACCATGGCATGGTATGATTTTCACAAAATCCCAGTTCTGCTTTTCCTCACTGGTTTACTCGATTTTATACAATATTGCTAACGACGATAATCTCTTTAACTCCCTACGATACTTTGTTTTATTTACTTTTAGGCGATGGTTAGTCAACAAAGACTGAAACGAGACTGAAGCTACTTGTGATAGGTTGACGGTACAAAAGGCGACTGAAGGCTAAACACTTTCTCCAGTTGGTATAAACGACGTGACGGACCAACAGGTGACTATAATTCGGTTCCTTACCTGTACGAAGTGCAAAATGATAGAATTATTTCTGTTTTACCTTCTCTGGGCGACTATTTGTTGTCGACTCACGCTAGATCTGTCGGTAGAAATATATTTGATTAGAACTCTTGCATTTGTTATGCATCTCATTAATTTTTTATTCTTTGTAATTATTGATCACATGTTATTCGATTGCAGCGAATGGAAAATCCTAAATGCTAGTAATTAACAAGGTCAAAGTCATTATTGCACTTATTTATTCAGATTTAATTTTTTTTCACCTTATATACGAAGTGGAAAAAAGAACGAATTGTATATGAAATAGTCAACAATTTATATTATGATTAAGATTGTCCTTCTATGATATGCATGTTTTCTATACCATGTAATTTTTCTATGACTATCTCAACGAACTTAGGGAATCTTAATGATGAGAAATCAAATTTTGCAATATTTACCAGACGAATTCATGGCAACCCCAGCCTCGGAAAGTGGGTACACAGGTGAAGAAAAAGGATCGTCACGTTTGCCAGCGAAGAAACGAGGATGGGACGTAATAGACGCGCGCGCACAGTTTCTTTCACTTCTACAAACTGGCACCACGTTCCATTCTTATGTCAGAGGGGCCTCCGAGTCAAGGCAATAGCCGTTTGTCCATCGTATCGGCTCGACCGTCCGAAGTATTTCATGTCGTGTGTCTATCTCGAAATCTTCGGCGTTTCTAGTGACTTTTCGCGCCACGCGTTTGTCATCGATTAATCAAATTAGATTAAAAAATTTGACTGGATGTGAACTCAGTTAAATGTAGGTCGTTTTATCTAAGAGGCAGTTTGTCCGCGATATTTTTTGGAACGAATTCCCAAGAATTTTGGGGGACGTTCGATAAAGTCTTTACGAAGGTGTACTAGCCAGCAAAACATGCCACGTAGAATTTGACAGCGCATGGTCCAATCTGTTGACGCCTAACAGGTGAGTCTCTTTCATCTTTCGACTATTTGAGGACGATGACGCGTGTTCGAGTAATTTTCCGGCTCGACTGCTCGCGTGTTCGTGTTGACAGTTAAGCACGACGAATATCGATATCTCGTGGCATCGATAATTTCTATTGATGCAAAAGATAAACGTAAGTATTTATCACTATGGTTCTTAATCAGAAGGAGGACTCGCACGATACGGTCAAGAACGAGTTCCAATGCCATTGCATAATGGAATAGGAGATTCGATTGGTAATGTCGTTCGATTATTAGACCGCTTTATTGACGTAATGAATTTTTAATGTCTATTATTCCATCTGCAGCATAGTTCACTTTCGTATTTTAGTTTCAACCGATATCATGGTCGAAGGTTATCGAGAGGTTAGCTCATTTATATGAGTCTCGTTCGTTCGCCGTTAATCCTTCGTTCATAATTACTTGGATAAGGGAATTTCGAAATAAATCTAACGATAATTGTTAGAATGATTGTAAAAATGTCGTCTATTTGTTTTTCTATGGTCTTTTTGACGTTAAGAGTCGGCGTTAACAGCTGAAGCGTCACCGATAACTAAGGATCAGTTATAACGGGCATAGTAATTTCATAGCCATGAATATCGATGTCTCCATTCATGAATCCAGAAGATATTTAGATCAGGATGCTTTTTTGCATGAAACTTGTCAGTTCCCATAGTTGTTATCTTAAATCTTTGTAGGATGTTACAAGTAAGATGATAATATAGAAAGATGCCGTACGATGACAAAATTATCTTGATGAGTGCAAAATATTTAATTTTTGTGCAAAAATTTATTAACCAGTCTATCGAGTATTTTATTCAATTTTTATGAATACAGTGTCATTTTATAATGCTGTCTACTTTTTTTATTCCATAGAAAATCGTTACGTAACAGAAATTGATACTCTGTTATCGTAATCTATTTTTGAACTTACATACTAACGTTTAATAAATTAATCTAAATTTAATCTTTGCAAAGAAATGGTGTCATGGCCTAAAAGAGATATGTATGTATTATGAAATTTTAGAACAGGTCTTCTCCCGTGAGATCGGATGAATTTTTTCTTCGCGGAAAAGTGGTATAGCTTCAAGCCGTTTCGAATTAAACGTAGCCCACTTTTGCAGCTTGTTAGAGAAGTATGCTCTAGATATCTAGATGTCAAATGTACCGTGCGCTGTCCATTCAGAACCGGCTTTAAAGGACTTTAGTTGGAAAAGAATTCGAAACGGTGGCGCTTGACCTGATTATCGTGTCTTTTGGATTCCGGTTACGATATAGATCGTTCTATGCTTCGACTGCATTGATAATTATCGAATGTGCTTTAACTTATTTCTTGTTTTCTTTTTCGCAATGGTTAAATAATTCGTTGAGTTTGTGCGTGATTTACGAAGAGTGAATGCATGGCTGGAATCGGGAGAATTGACATCAATGACGTTTAATTGAAGTAAGGTGGCTGAGCTGCTGGTATTTCTCAAGCGATTAAAATTGACTCGGCAAAGCATATAACACGATCGCGAAAGCAAACATTTTACGTACCTCAAAATAACATTCTTTCATTCTTTTTTCTTTTCTTTTTTTTTGAACGATGTTTTCATACGTAAGAAATTCCGTTTGTAATGGAACGTATTTTTGAACTTTACAGGAACATTTGAACAAATAAAAACGCTTGATAAATAATTCTATATCAAGATAAATCAATGTCCCGGGTGGACGGAAAGGACGATGACAGAATGCCGTGTCTGGGGGACAGTTCTGTTACTTATCAATATTTCAAGTTTAATGGTAGATACGAGCGCATTTGGGGGACGCACTTCGACGAACGATGAGAAAGGAAGATCCTTCGAGACGGAGGATTCTGTATACTCTTGGACAGGACCGAACGCCCTGGCGAGATCCGCTTTGGTGGAACGTCAGGAGAGATTACAGTACAATTGCGAGGAGATCTTCGAAGACAGAGACTCTCTGAATGAGAATCTGAATCCAGAATCCTTTAGGAATATTCTCGTCGACGAACAACACGAACTTTTATATTGTTATGTTCCCAAGGTACAAATAAATTCTAGATAAAGGAAGCAAGAAAAGGAGTAGGTAATTTTACGAAAATAATATTTCAGCCAAGAATCGAAAGAATTATGAAACCTTTTGATAGGTTCTATTTAAAACATGGGCCGTGGAACTTTTTTAGAAAATGTTCTCACATTATAAGTTTCGATGAGGATAGATAAAGAAAAGTTCTTGAAAAAAAAGTTTTAATTTGGATAGAGCTTATAAAATATAAAAATAAAGATTTTCTTATAACAAGAAGAGATATTTTATTCATCAATATTAAATCAATATTCATTAGTATTAAAAGGTTCTTAATTAGTGTAACAAATACCATCCAATGAATAGTAGTACAACGATATTAACTAATTATTACAGTTATATTCTGAATATTCTGAATATGTTATTTATTTATTTATAATATTTGTTAAATTCAATTCGATATATTTATTTATAATGAAAATAACAGTTAGGAAGGTAGGAATGTTACTGAATACATACATGGTATTATATATATTATCTATATGTATATTATATTATAGAATTGCTATGTATTTCAGATTATTTACATTATAAAAAAGTCTTATCTAGCTAAGAATAATAATTCTTAACAAGTCCTCTTTTTTGCTGAGTACTTATTATGAAATTTTTAATTACTTATATTATGATTTTCATACCTTTCATTCAATAAACATATGAATAATAATTATTATTATTTAATAAAATTAGTACTATTATTAAATATAATTAGTACTAAATAGCTTATTAGCTTTATTTATCTTATGGATCTTTTTTAATACACGGTTTAAAATAACTTGTTACCATGGAACTTTTATTATACACATTCAAAAATATACATTCCATTAGAACATTTTTTAAAGAAGCCTCTAAGGGTCTTTGCATAAAAACTCCACGGAAACAAATATTATCTTAAACGAAACATATAAGTTTGAGTAGAATTTTTTTTAAAAACGAAAGATAACTCTTTATTTCGACCCTTGATTTCAACAGATTCATAATGTTTAGCAAAATATCACACATTTCGTTCTTAAACATAACTAATAATAATATATTTTCCTGATCTTTAACAAAAAGCTTGATTTCTCTACAATACTTCCAATAATGTCGTTCTTCAAACATATTAAGTAAGTAACTGGAAATTGTATAGCAAAGCGTTTTACAACTCGTACACGATCATTACGGACGTTATCTGTTATATTATTGTGGTTCTTTTGTTTCATTCTAAATCGACGGATTCGTGTATCAGGTTGCGTGCACGAACTGGAAACGAGTTCTGATGGTGGCCACGGGGAAATGGCCAGGTAATGATCCTATGGAAATACCTGCTGATCAGGCGCATTCTCCAGGTACCTTTCAAAGGCTCACCAACTATACCTTGTCCGAAATAGAACGAATGTTGGCGACTTACGACAAGCTGATCGTCGTCAGGCATCCTTTGGAAAGGTTACTGTCCGCCTATAGAAACAAGCTGGAGGCGAAACACGAGAAGAGTTCGAGATACTTCCAAACTCGTTTTGGGAAGAAGATTATCAGGGTATCGCTTAATTTTTGTTTCTTTTTCCCTCTTGTCTCGCATGAGAGAGATATCAAAGAAATTACAGTGAGAACGTTCTTTCTTGCAGAGGTACAGACAAAACGCCACTGTAGAATCGCTGAGAAATGGCGATGACGTGACATTTAGAGAGTTTGTACAGTTCGTCACAGATGATTCGTCGAATGAGACACGAAACGAGCACTGGAAGCCAATTTACGAGCTCTGTCATCCATGCCTGGTTAATTATAATCTCGTCAGCAAGTACGAGAGCTTAGTTGAAGATGCCACAGAAGTTTTGGAACGGATGGGAGTCGAGTCAGTCAAGTAAGCGTTTACTTTATCCTTGTTTAGATCCGATATAGATGAGCGAATTTTTTCATGCTAGTATTTCACGCGATTATTACACGCTAGAATATTTCACGCATAAACATGACACGCATGATTATTTTACGAGAGAGCATTACACGCGCTAGCATTCCACATTTATTCCAGCAATCTATTGGATTATATAAGAAAATATATATACTTTTTAGGTGTTTATTTGTAGAATTCAATTCCTATCTAGAAATATATGCGATATTTATTGAAGCAATATCGCGTAGTTGGCGCAATCAAAGTGTCCGACTATGAATGTTCATTCCTTTCAAAGAAATATTCCTACTTAATTCATTACTTTCTATTTCGTTGCTACGTGTATATTGTTCTTTGATCAACACGCGAAACAAAATCGGTCGTTTGCATCGTTCCTTTTGATTCTGATTAATCAAAATTAATTATTTTTATAGTTTCCCAACGAAACCAGTGAACAGTGAACCAACCGCGAAGAAACTAGAAAAGTATTATTCTACGTTGACGTACAAGCAACTTCGAAAGTTGGCAGATTTGTATAAATTAGACCTAAGGCTGTTCGATTATTCATTGGAGGACGTGCTGGGATTCTCGTTGGCATGACTGAATTTTCATCGAGGATTTTTGTGAATAATACGCTTCAAATTATGAATAGAGATGCGCTAACGGTTAAATAGTTTGGTATTTGTTCGTTTCCATATGTTCTGTTCTCAATATATGCAAGCATAACCAGTTCGCGTACGATCATTTGTACGGGTCTTTCCATCGTATTTATGCTCGTAGTTATTAATTAATCAATCGAGTCACAGAGAACAATGCTGAAGCAGCATCGAACCGGTCGTTTCACAAATCTTTAAGGTAGCCGCTAGTCGAGCAGAAAGATCTTTTTCCTTCTTTGTCGTTGTTCTTATTTTTAAAACACGCGGAAGCTCCCGTGCCAAGAATTTAAGGATATAAAAACCGGTTGATAGATTGTTTGTGCCAATGAAACAACTGTTGATAATTACTTTCGAGAATGATCTTCTTCGTGTCTATAGGTATTAAATATACGGATGTTATTGATGCAAATGTCGCCTTACCTATGTAGACACTTAACAGAAGATCTTGTGGATTGTGCCTTAAGCAAACCTGTAACAGAATTCCCGCCATATTTGTGTACCTACGTATGTTAGTAATAAGGATACAAAAATTGTACGACACACATTCCTATAATTAATCAATTGTATAGCGTATACTATAAGTTACCACCCAAGCCTTTCTTTTTACCGATACACTACTGTAATTCCATCGCGAGCGAAATAAAGAAATATTTTATAAAATTGTGTAATGTCCTACTTACTATACATAAATACACGTGGTAAGACTAAAGTGTAGTATTAGTCTGTATTTGATGAAAATCGATGAATTAGGTGTGTCTCTGGCAAATATTACGTAAATAGCTGTCCGAAGTTTAGATCGGACCTGTTCGCGAGCTTTGTCCATTATAAGGTTAATGTTTGATTTTCAAGTTAAAATTAGCCGAAGGTCTGGAAATGATGAACGATGTTAGCGTACATTAGCTAAAGAGGAACTGCTCTGCGTAGCTTAATCAAATGTTAAAACTACGCGAACGGAGTTTCGTCGGAGATTAAAATAGCTCTAGCCATCAATCAAATCGAAAGACTCCTCTCTACTAAACGCTATTACTCAAGAAAGATCGATTAGAAATTCTCTTTATCTTTTCCATTATCTTTGTTCTCTTTAAGAGATTGCTATCATTTTGGAAGAAAATAATAGACCGTCGCGTTGGAATATTTTTGTGAATCATGAATGTTTTTTTTTTTTTTACGGAAAAGGTTTTATATTTTTGTTATACTTCGTCACGTGGGAAATACCGTGGCGCCAGCACGTGAATTCTGTCAACATTCCAAGTTCGACGCGTGGGCGGGAGTAATTTTCGCTTAAAAATAAGAGTTGATTCCTTTTGGTCTCTAGTATATAGTTAAATGACATCGACCGTTTCTTGCGACGTGTTATAATTAAATTAACGCACCGGCGGTGTACGGCTGGTTTGTGTTGTATTGGCCGTAACGCTGATACGCACGTTTACGCACTTGCCATTTACGTTGCGAGCCCTATTTAATACATCAAACCATTAGAGCAATCTGTAACTTGTACAGAGATAAAATCAGTAAGAGTGATTCATTGATAAATCATTCAATAAAGAAAAAGAAATAAAAAGACTGCAGAATGTTTGTACGTAGAACTGTGGATAAATCTGTATCTTCATTGCTTCTGACATTTTTCCTCAAAAGGTGTATGAAAGGTATATAAAACACTTTAAATCAAATATTTCTTAGAAAAGTTCATAATTTGAGATACTAGAGACAATGTAATTTATGACGTATTTTAATGCTTCAGGTTTGGTTAATTTCTCACATTGCCATGATGCCTCTAAGAGACCGTTGACTCTTAACGATTCGTAATCGTCAGCCAGATGACCTTGAACCCTCGAATATCTTTACGTCGATGATGATCATGAATCGATTCGGAATATTTTCCACCGAAGTTGTATCCGATATTCACGATGCTTAATATAACTCGAGGTGGCGGAACTCGTTGGTTTCTCACCAGTAAAAGACGGTGGTGGGACCTCGGCCTACCAATCCTGGATCAGATGTTATAAGGGAAGGTGCAACGTGTCGGTATCCGCGATCGAACTGGTGGGGATTTCATACGGTTCCTGGAGGAATTTCGGGATCTTCATTGTATCGTGAATCCTGCGTTGAGTGATCTAGTCGAAGATCGTACGCAAAGTGGCGCGGTGCTTGGTTATTCGTCTCGATCGTTTTCAGATTTCATCGTCTGACTCCAACGTTTCCGGTAATCAGCCGAATCTTTCAGTCGTCGAGCGAATTTTTGAGGGTGCCGTGATCTTTTTTCGAACTTTCGTTTAATCGACCGATTGACGGAAGAGGCGCCAGAAGGAATAAAAAAGAAATATTCAACACGACGATTAATATTTTGGGTATTAATATTTTGATATGTATATCGTGATTACACCTGATACTGATTTTTCTTTAGTGTCGTGAATCATCCTCTGTGAATGCCGAAAAATGCCACAGGCAGCCCACGAAACGAAAAACATCTTAACCACGTACTTTATATTGATCCTCTTGCTGATTTGCCTCTGGTTGTTGTACTCGGGATTGTTTTAACTCTAGAATACATTCCTCGCCATGGTAAGTTCGCTTGCGATTATCCCTTGTAGACAATTGCTACGTAACGCCTGCTTCCTATTGTAGTGATCATTGAAGTCTCCGTAACAATGGTGCACTCTGTTACTTTACAACAAAATCTTTGCTTCATAGTAAAGTGTTGTATATTATCATTTTTATTTTTGTTGATTTTAGGAGTGAAGTAAGAAGCACGAAGAGTACCACACACGTTCGTCGATAACCAGATATCCTTGATAGATCTACTATTACTCAGGATATGCCAGATACCAGTTTTTCCTTCATCCAATTAACGACTGCTCCCTCTCCGCGTCGCATTTGCGACGATACCTGTTTCAAAATGAAGGAGACAAGAGTAATCCACTTAAGCTCTTTCAACGTTCTCTATGAGTTTCATGTTCGTCTACCCTTTTTCCCTACGATTTTATGTATTTCACGGACACGATAATTGGACGTCAAAGAGATAGTTCTATTTCTAATAAAAGGAATAGCCAAATTTAAGATGGTTTCGTCAGAAACAGGGACGTGACTGTACTAGTACGATGATCAAAGGGACCCGTATATGTTTCTCTCGTAAATTTGAAAAATTGTACCGCACAGGGACGACTATCGAGGCTGGTTACACACGTGGAAACGCGTTCGCCCGATGGCGAGCCAAACTCTGTGTGTAAATGTTGGAAACCAAATAAAGGGGGAAGAAATACTCAGCTGAAAAATCGAGGAAAAAATATCGAGTGCTCGCGCGTAGATAGAAAACATCTCGGGGTATACGTACGATGGTTAAGAAATACGTGGGTGTTAAGTCGAAAATAGCAACCGATGGTTCCAGCTCTTTTCGTCGCTACACGACGGTGGTAACACGTCCAATGTACAGAAAACTAAATCGGTATTTTCGATAGCACTTCCGAAAATAGACGATATGAACACATCTCACCTATCCTGAATATTTCCACTATATGAACACGTCCACGCGATACTGACCGAATTTCCACGGTTATTGCGCAACTTATTCGCTGCTATTTGTCGTGGATCGTGTTACCGATTCTGCCGTCGATTTCGAGTGTCTCGAATATTTTTACTTATAAATAGAATACCCTTAAGGAATGTTAATCGCCTTCCCTTCCTTCAATGTATCACAACGAGAAACATTATCCTCCGCCTTTCCTGTTCCTCCACCATCGAATAAACGTACATTTTCCTATCTCTCGTCGCATAATTTTACAGAACTTTCCACGGCCGTTCTAGATCGCTTTCAAAACGTTCCTATCGTATTACACGGCCATGACGAGAATTAATTACGCTGGCAGGCAACGGGGGAAGCGTGACTTCCGGTTTCGACACGGATCGAGACAAGTAGGCTGCACCGAGACAGCAATTAACCATCCTCGCACGTAATCCAGGAATTCGTAGTTCTTGGGTCTGTTGATTAAAGGTCTGTCCGACCAAGTGACATAACCACGAGGATAGAACATCAAAGCGAAAACACGGCGTGGCAAATATTTTTACTGGTCGATGGGTGGTAAACGTTGCCTCCGTTGGCGTTCCAGTAATCGCTCGAAATAGATCTAATTGCTCCAGATTCTCGCTGACTACGTGTGCTGGCCTGAGTTACACAATAAACCGCGTGTGGAATCCACGTAACGAATCGTTCGGTCAAATTATTAGCTTGCGGTATCGGAAAAATCCACAGTTTCGATACAAAAGTATTCTCGCAGGGAGAGAGAACGTTGCTAGATCTGTTCGAGGAATTTATTGAGATTTAATAAACACGTCGGCGACCGTTTACAAAGATCTCGTTGGTTGTGTGGTCTGTTTGAACCTCGTGCCTCTTACGCGCGAAGATTGCGCGACAATATAGGTAAACGAAGTAAACGATCTCCACGACGCTGAGGAAGCTGCATCCAAGGAACAAGCTAAAGATTCCACCGACTGATGCTGAAACGTAAAATAGCTTTTAAAGAAACTTATCTTAATGACGAAATGACAAGAATGTTTAAGCTCGGTACCTAAGAGATAAGTTTCGTCGGCGGCTGATAGAGTTAGCAGTATCTGGAAAGTTTGCGAATACATGTAAACTTTGATCGCAGCACCTTTGTCCGTCCTATTCCTGAAAGTAAATGTGCTCGAAATAAAAAGAAACGTCTAAATAAAAATTTAGAGAATAAATCAATAAATGCGAATTTAACTCACGGCAAGCTGGCTTTCGTCAGAGATATCAAATTAGGGGAATTATCGTAGTTCATGTTCTCGCACGGTGTTCTACAAGAGCAGGTGAAATTCTCGTTCTCTATGTCCTTCACGATACCTATCAATTTCGCATTCCTCTGGATGCAAGACAAATGTTCTATCTCGCAACGCTAAAAATCGATCGAATTGTAATTTTGATGTTCGCGTTAAATATCTTCTTATGATAACAGAATGTGTTTACTGAGATGTTGTAGGACTCAGCTATGTTGTCGTAGATGAATGGTAAGCATCCGCATAGCCGTATCATGGCCTTGACTCTACAATTTGCGTAACAATTCGAGTAGCGATAAACAGAAAAATATTCCAAAGTGTTCTGATCCTCCGCTATGCATACGGGGACTAACTGTTTCTCTTTATTACGATGTTGAAGTCCTGCTGGCTTTTGAATGAGTTCCGGTTTTATGGCGATCTGCAATTCAACGATAATGCATTCTAGTAATCTCTACCTGTTTTATATCGAATAAATTACCTCCAACTCATGGTTCACTTGCAAGGTGTACATATTAGTATTAAGACCAGGATAATCCATTCTGTGATGTATCAATACCTGGTAAGGAAAAAAGGGGCGTGAGTAAATTAATATTTTTTGAAATTCGACTTAATCGATCGTTCCGCGAAGTTTTTCCGTACCACCATGCCATTACTATTCACGACTCTCGTGGAACTACGCATGTCGTCTTGGCTGATCATGAACATTTCTTTATTGAACACGAGCTTTAAGCCGCTCCACAGTCCAAAATCAGCGGAACTCAAAGGCTTCGGTTTTGGTTGTCCCCTTTATATTATCCAGAAGGAAATGATCTTGGTTACATTAATTAAACGAAAGAAATCATTCTAGTTATATTAATATAATTTCTCGGATTTCTAGGATATTATCGAGATACTTGCTTCTGGGATCCTACGTAATTCTCAAGAAGATAGTTAAAGGAGCAACATAGTCCGTAAGAACTGTACGAATGTTTAATGGATTTAGTGCAATCTATGCGTTCCGTACTCCACCAACACGATTCGAACATGTCCTCGCAATTGATTAGAGTTTTCACGAATCTCGCCACGCTCCACTTATTGGCATCCAAAAATTCTTTTAATTTGTCCATTTGTTTAAACTCTTTATTCATGTACGGATGAGTTATAAGATGTCCGTAGCTGTATTCAATTTGAAATTATTTCATCTATATTTCTTGATGTTTCTTGATAATTTTACTTGATATATATACGCACTTCAACATCTCTAACGCGAGTTCTCTGCTCACGTTCTCGGGTAAGATGGAGTTCTCCAAAATGGCCAAGCGTTTCTTCAGAGGAATTGGTATAGATGGACAAATGGTTACAGCAGGAAATGGCGCGCGGAATATCGGGGCATCGAAGGTTTGTATGTACGTGTTGGTCGGATTCTCGTTGTAACGACGCAAAAATTGCATTAACATCAAGCTCAAACCTGAAACGAGAGGCGCGTTTAGTCGCGTGTACCTTTCTAGATGACGTACCTCGAAGGAATGACAAGTACAGACGAAACAAGTTAATATGGTAAAGGCCCACAGGATCTTCCCAAGAACTCCGACTTCTATATTCGTTTTACCGAAATATTGCAAACCATGTACAGAAGTGCTCTCCAGATAATCTGTTAAAACTTCTCGTGGTGTTGGATTTTTTTCCTCTTTCTTCGTTGATTCGGTTACATCCTTCGTGAGATCTGATTTGACGTTCACATTAATTTTAGCAATTGATTGTCTTAGAATCGTGTCATTATGCTTTGTATCGAGATATAAGAAGTTCTGATTTTGGTTGTTGAATATTTTCGACATGGTTATCGTGGTACTTTTACGGTTTAACAAGCTTTCTGAGTATGTTCCTAGTTGATTGTTGCTTTAGTAACGTTCACGAAGCGATACTGATTCTTGAAATGCAGAATAATGCGTTTTATCATAGCACGACAGGATCGCGTGTCTGGTGTTCATGTAAATTATTCACTAACTATTTGAAAATTTAATAGAACATGTACGGTGTGGATGCTTACCGATCTTATCGCAATTAATGACACACTAAAATATCGAATTTGTACTCTGTTCAAGGTTCGAATAGCGATACCTATTATCTTCAGGAATAACCAGTTGAAATTTAAAAAATTCATGATTTAATTCTCTTCCGATGTGTAGCGTACAGCCGCACGATACATCGTTACAATACTTTACATATAACAACTTACAAAATTATGACCATTCCTGTCATCACTTTTTATCTCTTCTTTGTGTGAGAAGGAACATATATTCTCAAGCAATTTCACTTCATGAGATGAAAATTGATTTGAGATTACAGTTTCTCCTTCGTGTTACATCGTTCTTCTCTTTCCATTCTTTTTTTTTTTATTTACAACGTAAAACAACGAAGAAAAATGCCTAGCCTACGCAGCGAGTACGAATAAATAAACGAGGTGCACAACCAAATAATACAAAAGAGGGCTGCTATATGTACAAAATAAAAAGATACTCCCTTACGCTTGAACGTAAGAGAAACTTTATACACATCACAATGCTGTTAACTCGACGATCCTAATCACGACACGGAAGCTCTTCGAATGAATTTGCGTCAATGAATGCCTGGCATGGTTCGAATGTTCGAACGATTGTCCATGACGTTTCTTTTAGAAATCTTGAAACAGAGCCAGTTGTTCCGGTGGCAAGGGAGGCTGGGAACGCCAATCGGTTTCAGGATAATCGTCGAAACAGCTTGGGTCACCTGGCGCTTTTACTCTTGGTCTTATTGGTGGTGTCAGGGCTCTCTGCGGCACCTATTTATACAAAAAAAGTGTAATATAAAATCTGTGAAATCTTACTTTGATAGAGAAAGTAATATCGTTTAGAAAACTAAGATCATTTGGAAAAAAATATTTCTCTACTTTAATGGAAAACTAACATTATTCAGAGAACGATTCTTACATTAGTATTATTTATTAGTACTAGAAGCTAGTATTACTTAGTAAACTATCCTTGCTTTAATACAAAAATTAATATTACTGAGAAAATTATTCATACCTCAGTAAGAAACTAATACTATTTAAAAAACTATTCTTACTCTAATGAAAAAAAAGAAATAATTTCACATTGACACTATCGATTTACTTGTGAAATTCATTAATTAATTACCAATGGCCATTCGACTAATTTAAACCAGCGATGCCTCTTCACGTCATCAGCCCCCTGTCTCATGTTTCCTAGCCTCTTCGTTCGATCTGCGATCAGAAGCTTCTTGATCAGATCCTTGGCGATTGGATCCATATGTTTTGGCCATTCTATTCTTCCACTTAATATCTTCTCATAGATGCCAAAGGGATTGTCATCGAAAAATGGCGGAAAGCCCGCTAACATTTCGTAGATGAGAACACCGAGGGCCCACCAGTCCACAGCTTTATTGTGTCCTTTGCTCTGAATTATTTCCGGCGCCAAATATTCGGGAGTGCCGCACAAAGTCCACGTCCTACAACCGATAATTTAAAATAATTGTTCTTCGAGATACGACACGTTGTCCTATCGCGAGCAATTATCGATAAATTTGCCGTATGATTACATGTAGCAACGTTGAACTTGCTGATGTGTAGATAAGGATAAAAAAGACCTCCCGGAGCAAAGATACGATTTAAAAACTTGTAATTTAATAGTTAAATACGTATGAAATCCATATACGTGGAATATTCCTACATGAACGATTCTAGCTTGAACAAGACAGCTGCACATATTATTATTAAACAAATGTTTGTGTACAGACGGTACATAGTAACTAAGAATAATTAATAACTTTTCACTTAGATTCCATCTGAATTTGCAAAAACATCTGTAATGTAATTATTATTAATCGGGTAAAAAAAAAATAAATAGACGATCGTTATATTACGATCGTTTATTATTGTATTAACCATTATTACGACCACTAATATATTAGAAATAATATCCTCTTACCTATCCGTGAGTTTCTTGGAGAAACCGAAGTCCGTAATTTTCAGGTGGCCCTGGCTGTCCAAGAGAAGGTTCTCAGGCTTTAGGTCCCTGTAAACGATGTGTTTGGTGTGCAAGTATTCCAAGGCACAGACGATTTCTGCTGCATAGAAGCAGCTGGTGGGTCCGGAAAATCGGCCAGCTGCTCTCAAATAAGAGAAAAGCTCGCCACCGGCTACGAATTCTAACAGCATGTATACTCTCGCCTCGTCCCTTCCGCTCCAGAGCCTGAAACCATGCTGATGTTAAAACGGTAATGGTACAAGAGTAGAAATTTCCATAGTAGAGAAGCAGAAAAATGTAATTTCGAATTTAATACAAGAGAACGAGCTATTTTCTCTGTATCTTTTACAATACATGTACAATCGTTCACGAAAGATTAATATTTAAGTATCACTCTCGTCGTTCTTAATTACGCTTTCTTTTTCAGAAACTCCTTCGTTCGACTTTCTTGATCGTACGAAGGCACTTCCTCGCGTTGGAAGCGACAGTTTTCGATCGTAACCAACGGAACAATGTTACAGCTTGTCAGCGATCGAACGAGAGAAAGGAGAAAGCAAATCCGACTTACATGTTCACGATAAAGGGATGCTTGACCTCTTTCAATACGGTGATTTCGTTTCGCACGTGTTCCACTTGTTTCAATCTGATCACGTCTACCATTGAGAGGATTTTCAACGCTAAGGGAGTTCCTTGGTGCCTGCATAGCACCACTCTGCCAAAAGTGCCTGTACCTAAGAATAAAGACTCGTTAGAATCATTTAATTCGTCAATCAATGTTTCGCATTACATTTTGTTACACCTCCTACCTGTAACAAATCAATTATTTGTTAATGATCAAGATTGCATATGATTTTCAAGGCTAAGGGTGTGCCTGAAGATAAAAATTCATCAGAAACTCCTGTCTTATTGTAATCAATCAATAACCTGTCACGATCTATCCTATTGTAATTTATAATAAATGATCTTCGTTGAATTCTGTTACACCTTTTGCGCATAACAAATCAATTGCTCTTTAATGATCGAGATTATCGATCGCATACGTTCAGAAATCTGCATCTGGCAGTATGTGTCAATTATTCAAACGTTCCTTGTTCAAGGTAATGGCGCAAATAAAAAGAAGGTATCATTCGTGTTATCGATCATTCGAGGCAATGGGCAATTATCAACGCTCTCTCTAGTCGCATAATCCGTCGTCCGCGGTCTGTTTAATGCACTTTCCCACGAATGCTGGTGACTAAAGTTGGTCTGCTCAACGTACCGCGACCAATTAACAGAACAGCGATGGCCGCCGGGCCGAAATTAACCGGTAAATTGCATTTGCACGAGGTGTTCTCATCACGGACGGGCGTTTTGCGTATTTTAGAGTGGCATTATTATAAATGCGGTAAAATTGGCAGACGGTGCGAATAAGGGGCGAAACCGTGTTGTATACACTGTGAAACGATCGCGGTGACTGTCAGTGACAGCTGAAAACAAGTGTCAATGATAGAAAGACGAACAGTTTCCAGCGAAACGACGCTTTAAATATCGTGAAATTTACGTAATCGATCGTCTCTGAATCTTTTCTCGTGACATAAAAAATAAACGAGGAAAAATAGCTTGTTTTATCGACTTGGCCCAAGACTCTGCTACGACTTAATCGTCCACTTTCGATCCGATATGATTTTCAAATTACTTTGTTGATTCTGACGCGTCGAAAGTATATACGACAGATACATCGATCCCGTGCGAATAAAAAGGAAGTCTTCGAGCGAGAATAGATACGATCGGAGAAGGTTAATGTTTTAGGTAATATCGTTCATTCATCACGCTGGCTGTGGCTACATCGCTCGAATTACGCGCGCCAGACGCTTCCCCTCGACACGTCGTTTTTTTCCCGTATGGACACTCGAGAGAGGATTTTGGTGTGCGTCCAAAACTTGTTCTACGTCTCGAAAGCAGCAGCCTGCACATCTGTCGTGATCGATCACCGCTTACAAGCGTGTAGCCATTGCTTTACCTGTATAATTCAACAATGACCGAAGTAAATGGGACGATATGGGATCGATCGCTTATCGTTCTTCTACGTGCCCGATCATGTAATATTCTACTATCCTGGTTATCCAGATCCGATGGTTCGCTGATTAGAACCCGGACGTCCTGTTTGCTATTATATTTCACACGTAAATTGGAACACCCTGAAAATACGTTTAAAAGAAACTGGTCTACGGATGCTTCATGCTGTTTCATCGTGCAACGTAATGTCTCCAGTTCTCGTTCCTATTAGCCAACGTCGGTCATTCGAAGAATGGTTACACAAGAGACGAAAGAGTGAAAAATCAGCTACGAAACACCTGCACCTTGCCGTGTAACTCGAACTTAACGAGCAGTTAAATATACACTCGGTAGCCTCTCACTCTCCAGTGGCCCACTTCCTTGCTTCGAGGGTAGTTCGCCTCGTCTCTGATGTTTTCTCGCGGAGAATCAACAGCACGTAACGAGTAACATTTGCGTTTTCAATTAATCTTAACAAATCTGTATCTCGTTTAAAGGATTCTTAAGCAATTATCAATTAATCCGATAGTACATAGTATTAATTCGATCTGCTAGTCGTATAGAGATAAAGTTACGAGTTCAACGAATCTCTATATAAGTGGTTGAACGGTATTCTATTCGAGTATCGATATAGAGACGAATAGAAAGTTTTGCAATGAACAGTAGGAGTTGCCAGTGAAAGGCGTCAGGATGAATAGCGTCGTGCTCACCTATGGTTTTGATGATTTCCAGATCGTCGATGTCGTATCGCGGCGAATCCTCCTGCGATCCCTCTTCGTCGGACGTCGTGTCCCCCGACATGCTTTATGAGCTACTGTTGTCGACGGTGTTCGGTGAAAGTTGCTGATTTATTTCCCTCTGCGCCCGATGGACACGTGGAAAGAAAGGAAGCGAGGTTCAACGATCCACTCGCGATATTATTAGATCGCGTGGCGACCGGTCGACCTCATATCTGCTTTTCGCAATTCTTTGTGACGGCTTCCAGTGTTCTTCGCCAAATTAACGAGCACGAAGTCCGAACACAGATGACACACAAAGCCGAGGAAGCGAGAATTTAATTTTCACGCGTGACAGGTGTGTAAATCGGATCACGAGCCGGGACAAACGCGAAAAAATGGAACGTTTTCTTTTTAATTTCACAGGGAAAGGAAACACTAAAGGATGCACTGGTATATTTGTCACGCGTGCTGGCTGTCAACGACCCTCTTTTCTACAGTTCCTCGCTCGGAGCGGTGAAAATGTGTGCGTTGATTTCACAAGTGTCATTTATGGCGAGCATGTACCGCGAGCCGTGCTGATAGAAAGAAAGAGAGGGAAAAAGAGAACAGTGGTCCTGCACTTTCCTGGTTTCCTCTTCGTTAATGTATGCTGCCCGTTTTTACGTGGCCGCCTGACGTTTGTTGATTTAAACAGAGTGCACGTGTTGCGTGTGCCGTCACGATCGCAGCTCTGCCGCTTTAGAAGCGGTCATCCTTGATACTCTGTTGAAACACGGAAGGGAAATGCGATATCTATTCAACGACGTCCTTGTACGTGTATTATCGACCGTTTTTGCACACTGTCTTCCTTTCCGATTCAATCATAACAGGTGACATTCGATAACGTACTATACCTTTTTCGAAAGAAGAAAGGAAAGAGAAAATAAACAATTAACGCTCGGCTAACACGTGCGCGAAAAAACGCGCATAGATTCACAGTAACAGATTCTCAGGCACCTTACTCGTAAACTGTGGATCGCGATCGATCGGCAGGCCACTGTATCTCGTAACGATCTAACTTGCTCCAAACAGATCCTGTATCGAAGTGTGCGCGAGGATCCTAGCTTGTCACATGATCTCTGGTGCGGTTCGAATGCCAAGCAGAACTAAACTGGTCACCGAGGGGTCTCAAAAGGCTGTCTATCCTTCTCTTGCCCCCTCCCTCCTGCCCCTTCACCCCTCCATCCCTTTTCATCGCGTTTCTCTCCCACCTCTCGTGCCGCCACCGGGAGAACTCTCACTGAGAGCACATCTCTCGTGGCCCCAGGTCTTTCTCCTTTATTTTTCTTCTTTTTCTGTAGTAACGAGAGAGCAGAGTGATTTATAGGCAGCGATCGCGGAAGATTCGCGGCCGGCCGCGAAGATAAAAGGCGGCATTTAAAAATACGGGTTGTAGCCGCGGAACGAAATCGTCATCGTGGACCCGTTACGCGGTTGCGTCAACGCGCTGCGGATTATAAAAGAGACTCGAAACCAGTCTCCTCTTTCTCCGAGAGCTCGGTAGATTTGTTGAAAACGAGATTTCCGACGAGAGTAATAGACAAACGAGTTCATGGATTTTCTTAAATGGACCTTGTGAATCATCCGATGAGAGTAGGACGAGAGAGTTGTCTCAGAATTTTTATATAGGAACCCTGTCATTTTTCTTGCGAGAAATATATCTTTATTTCAAGGGGGATGAGACAGAGCGTAGGACACACGATCGTTTCTTGCCAAGCGGACATTACGGAAATAGTGATGATTCTCGGAATGATCGCGGATATTGAGAAGCGTTCTTCGAGGCGAGTGTATTGCGATCGAACGATCGAAAACGATACAGAGGAACGGGTTGTAAACGCCTGATGGCTTCGTGTTGCGAGGAGACGCCAAGTGGTCGCGGACGATCACAAATCCGACGAAATTCGGCTTATTTTTGAATCTGGCCATCGTCCAGACACATTTCGCCTGTGAATGTTGAACGGCCTGACGATGAAAGACCTCTCTATCAGCTGTCGCGATTCGTCACCGATTTCAGTAAATCTTTGCACATTAGTCGCGTTACATCTTTGAAACTGATCATCGATTCGAGTCGCGACTTTGCTGAAGACCCGCGTTTCTTTCGGTAGGCGGGCCTCGAAATTGGAGCGATTCGCGTTAGCCTTGACGGAGGACGAGTATAATCCCACGGATACGATACGAATTTGTAGTTCTTGTTACGAATAACGTGCAATATCCTATAAATAACGATGATGCTGGTACTTTAATATTTACGTTTCTAATAATAACACGGCGACGCGTTATCGGCAAACCAGTACGATTTACAGTAGATATCATGAAACGCAAAAGTTCGATCGATTATGTAATAATTCTTGACCGTGTCATGACGATCAATTTGTCTGACTGTTCGATCAAAACCCGTCACATTCATATTAATGGTCGTAATTATTCACTAAACTTATTGTCGTATCCATAGGATGACATGTTACTGTTGTTTTTACTGTTGTACTGACTGTCACTAATAACTAAAATGAAAATAATGGTTTCCGGGAATCTTATATTACAGACTCATTTGTTGCCAACGAACTCCAATTAGATTCTTCTCTATGTTTCCGTCAGTATCGTTGTTTTCTTTATAAGAACTTCAAACATTCGGCCCGTCGTTTGCCTTAAAAACCATCGACGCAATTCAGATTCAATTAAACGATCCCTGAAGAAACGCGATTAGAGCATGAGTTATATAATCACGCGTCGTTCCTTACAAGACCTCGCGCTTTCTTTCTCTTTTTGCAGGCAAACGACTACTGTGTTTTATTCAGACACGATAATAGAACGTTTTTCCTACTGTAATTCCCGGCACATAGCAGAGAATCGGCAATAAAGTCGATGATGTATTTCCAACGCGCGTCTGATCTCGGCCGCGCGTCAATATTTATCTTCTTTATTGCTGATAGTTAAAAAGCGAATGTTGGCTTTTGAGAGGATTCGGAAATAATACATATCGTTCGAGCTCGGGGATAAATAAAATCAAAATTATTCAAGTATTTTTCGGTTGGAAAGACGAGACGCGTTGGCGAGACGGCGATATGATTCTTTCGATTATTTTTATATTTGAAGCGTTAACGGAGCATCTGGATCAACGACGGCAGCGCGCCTTTTCCACGAGTAATTTTCTACCGTCCAAGCATCGACACTGACACGGAAGCGCGGACAATTCGTTTCTTCGGACCGCAGAAATATCGCTTGCTTCTCAAGGACGAGGAAGTTGCAAATCCAAATGACGTTCATGCTCGCCCACGACTTCTGGATCCGAATCAATGCCAGTATTTCTTCGTTTAGAGAACGAGGTGACACGTGCTCGATTGGGAACATCGACTGGACAAACGATATTTCCTATTCGAAGAACGAGTATCTTATTCCTCTTACTTTATAGATGTTTTACGATGCTTCGATACATCGAAACGATCATGGTGAAAGGCCACGAAGTAAATGACACGTTAACCTCGTACGTGATAAAATGTTGCTAGTACCGAGCACGGATCTTACGCGTTAATGTTGCTCGGACAAAAGAGGGACTCATCTGTCGTCCACCTTTCCCCATTGTTATGGGACCGACGGTGTTACTCACCTGACCATAAAGATAAGTTTCATGAATCATAAAGTTAACCATCCTCCGATGGTGTAGCATGGGCGTACAGGCGTGTGTGGGTTGCACACGTACTCGGAAGCGGATGGGTACGTTCGTGAATAGCTAATTCGAATTATCAATGTCCAATACCCTATTTTATCTAATACTAATAACATAGCGTAACGCGGTAGGTATGTACAGCTAACCACGTATCTGCGGTGCCTAAAAAGAAGTCGTTTGTGGTGACATCACGAGCGAGTTACCAACATCCTCCACGATACCTATATCATCTAACTCTAACAAGTATCACACGCGATATACGGAGTGTATGTACATAGGCATTTATATGTGCGTGTCAAGTTAGCGGTTCCCATGGAACACGAAGGTGGTACGCGATATTTTCAAGCATCCGTGCGGTCCCACGGCGACTTCCGGTACTGCGGTGCGTTCGCTGGTTTCCGGTACGACGACATTTTTCCCCGAAGCATGTGGGTAATAGCAGCGTGGTCGAGTGTGCCTGTAAAAGTAATTATTCCCCATTATCATCACATTATCATCTGTTACGATTTTCTTTCGTTATAATCTGCCGTTTAGGGAGAGAAAAAAAGAGATGGTAGAAACAGTTACTCATTCTCTTATACTCACGTCCGAGCGGCGACAAACGGTTCGCCGGTGCAATCGTTCCTCGCCTTGATTTCTACCTTGATTTATTGTAGAATCATATCCATCCAATTACTCGGGTTTGTCCCGGTGTTGTATAACGACATATATGTACCTGGAGATCTGTAAAACACGCGATCTTAACGTTACGACGAATTGTGTCTTGGAAAGGAGGATGTAACTGATAACCTGGGAGAGTGTTTCTTTTTGACCTTGATCCTTTTACCCGTGAAATGTGGTGCAGGTGTTTAGCTGGACGATCAGGATGCAAGCAGGCCCTGTACCCGTCCGTCGTGCTTCGAGTCAACTTGAAACCGGAAGCGCCGCTTTCTGCCCTGCTGCCCACGAACAATGAGATCGGGAGATTCCAACGAGGACGCGAGCACGATCAAACGCTGTGGTGTTTTATCGACACCGGGCATCAAGAATATTCCCTTCGAAGAAAGGGTTGAAGATCCACCATGGTGAAGTCGTGAATCTGTTTAACAAGACTGCTAGGTGCCTGGATGTCCCCATATAAAATATTCGTATCTGGAAAAATGTGTAACTGTTGAGTCAGCTTACCAGCATGTGTAATGGCGTATAAATAGAAAAAAAGAGTATCCATGATTCACGAGGAAGATATCGTACAATGTGAACGCGTGTAATTTCGTAAGAAAGATAATGGAATCACCTGCATGGCGATAAGTTTAGCTTACCCTAACTTTAGCTTAGAAAATGGACTAGAATCGATGGTGTTACTCGCTTATCCACCCGCTTCTCGGTTTGGAATTTTTGATCAACCGCACGGAAACAATTTGCATTACGAGTATCGTTTCGTATGTCACCCCTATGATCTCATGCGTGTATGCACAGGAGATAATGCGTATAATTGTGATATATTGCTCGGTCGCTTTCAGCAGACTGTGTGTAACGATGGCAGCGGTCCGACTGGGCTCGTCCACACGATCGATATAAGTGTCGGGAATACAATGAGAAAATCTTTTCACGGCCACTGCCGTCACGTGATTCGTGTACGGATAGCAACAGGTGTGATGCAACAGGTAATCAAATGCAGTCATTATGATTCGTTTGTTATTGTACAGATAAACTCTATATCCCAATTTTTGCTGAGAATTTCTTTGTATCAAAAATTTCAATAAAACGATCTCCACTTGTTGGAATCCGGAGAAAATCGAGAGCCCGTACTGCTTAAAATTATGCGATAGATTTTTTGAAATGTGCAACTCGGCATGCAACATACGAAACCGTGCTATTGCTGATTGTTAAGAAAAATCCTATTTTACAATAATCTAAGTGTCTTACGACGAGCCTCTCAGAAGCCAAACCGATCAACTCCATTTTTTACTAATTTTTTAATTTCTCGATTCTCAAGAAACAGATTACTTACGGTCATAAGGTGAATTAAGAAACAGTGATATCATCACCTTTCTGTACTTTCCAATTTGTGGAATTAATTAATGTAGCTTCTGAACGGCGAATATTCTTGTCTTGGGGGAGAGGCGGTAAGTCTGACCCTTAATTGCAGGATAACCAATTAAACTTCCCTTGGATCCTGAACTTTCAGAGGAATGTATAACTAATGTACGAAGCAGTGAGTTGTACGGTCGCTCGAAACTCGTCTAAACCCCATCTTACATGCTATTAGCCGGTCGCCGCTAATAGGATGACGCGCGAGAACAGGATTCAAACGATATTCTTCGTACGTTTCCCCAGCTTTTCATTGCGCACAATGAAAAGGGCGAATGCACTTACTTGGTCGGCTCGTGTGACAGGTGTTGCGCGTCGAGTCGCGTCGCAAATCGATCCACACAGAGACCCTGGCCGCATCCTTTTTCTCCGACACTTTCTTCTTTTGCCTGTACGAGCTGCATTTCCGGTTAGGTACGCGTTCCCCGGTCCCCTCTTCCACGTGGACAGCCATTTCTCGCCCGACAAATGTGCGCCTCTGCCTCGTGTCCCTCTATATACGCCATCGCGTCGCCTTTTCATCGGAGAAGGTCGCCGCTTGTTGCCAAGTCGTGGCGAGGAGAACCAGCGAAGCTTTCGTGCACCACGTGCATGTAGACGACCATAGCCGAGAAAATCAGGCATGAACATAAAACGTTATCGCTAAATAGTCCCTTTTCGCGGTTTTTGCCCGTCCATTAAACGTTCGGCGGCGGAACGAGCCGCCTATCGTTGCTGATTCACGATTTCAACTTGCCTCGAGAGCTTCTTACTGCCTACGAGGAACGCGAACCACGTTCCCTACGAAGCATTAACGATCTCTTATCTCTCAACATAGCCTGATTTCTCGACGCATTACCAAGTTGATATTGGTTACATAAGCGCGTCGACGATTTCCGGGTTCTCCTCGGGTACTCTCCGGTTGTTTCGTGAGAATCGTGACCGATTGCCTTCGACTCGAACACGATTGTTCTTGATATTTAGAAATTGATAAAAAAAAAACGCCGACGACGTTTCGCAGTGAGTGGATTGAAGTCGTGAAAGATAATTTTCCTTGAGCTTAAACCGCGTTGCATAGCCGGACGCTGTGTATGACACGGGAGCTCCACGGGCCCGTTTCTTAAATCCCCCGTGAATTCTTCCAGTGCCATTTACAGAGTCCAAGCACGAGGTTTATTCTCCGTGAAGCTTCTCTTCCTTGATAACATAAAATAATAATATTCGCGGAAGATGAGAAACAGGACGTATCCACCGTGAAGATCAATGACCGGTATCATTATGTAATTGAACAGGTATCGTTATTAATTGTTCGATTGGCGAACCGTGTCGTATCGCGTATATACGTATTAACGAACTTGTAAAAATGAGGAACGCTTCGTGAATCGTCGAACGATGAACGTAAGAACCGACGGAAAAGAAACGAATTCTTCGCGGATAATTCACGGCCGGGGCATTGTCGGTTGTTTCTTTCTCTCTTCTTGCCTCTTCCGTCACGGAACAACGATCCTTCCCGGAAGCCGTGTCCGCCGTATCTACCGTGGCTTGCCACGATTTGTTCGCCAAGCGTTCACCGCGGCTCTCGTCCTTCGATTCCACCGATTTCCCACCGTTTCTCTTCTCCGCTTTACCCCCCTACGGATTTTCGATTTACCACCTTCGTTCCTCCTTAACAATTGTTCTTCCTCGAATTCGACAAGCTTCGTCTTTTCCTCTAACCTCTTTCTCTTTATTCGTTTCCATCTTTTTGCTCCTTTTTTGTGTCCGCTTCGTTCCACGAAGAGTCACGATTTCCCACGGTTACGCAGCTCGAATCGAGAGCATATCGAGGCCGATAGCGGATAACGCACTGTCACTGCGTTGAACGATCGATTATGAATGGTCCAGGAAGGTTCATTGTGAAACTTATTACGGGACTAAATTGCTAGACGCACACGAGTCTCCGTCCGATCAGACGCTTTCCTTTTTCTGCGTTTTTCCTTTTCTTTCCTTCGAGATCTCCAAGTTGCTTCTTCTTCTCGGTAACGTAACGCGTGTAGAATCGTTCCGCGGCTTAATTTACAAGCATTAATTCGATCAGAGAGCGGCTTCCAGTGATTTATTATAAAGATGAAACGGTGGTGTGGTATGCAAGGGAACCCGGCGGCCGTGTTTTCCCGTCTCGTTCTCACGATTCGAATCTTCTCAGTGCGCCGTATATACCTGCGATTCTTCAACGACTATCTGCGCGTCTCCTCAGTTCTCAAGCCGCTCTTCCGGTCATGCTATCATTCCGGTTCTCACGCCTGGCTTCGAAACATCGGGACATGCCATGGAAAATAATAGTCTCTCCCCGACAATATCTTTAAACTGCCTTCGTATCGTCTATTCGTCGTCTCTAAAGTCTCTAAAGGTGAAACACGGTAATTACAATTGGACGGGTTCATATTTCGAGGAAACTTCTTACTGTCTGGCTACTGTACTATACTGAAACTATAGGAAACTAGGAACTGCGAGAGATAATTTTTATTGGCTGCAAGAGACGCGTTATTATCTCAAAACCAAGGAGGAATACCAAGTGTGTCACGTTGCGTCGCGTTATCGATAATTTTCGAGCGAGCTATGTAGCGACTTTTTACGGTTTTTCTCGGCCATGACGCGTTCGTTCAAACGTTTCGCAGATACGCGATGATTTACTACGTTTCTACGGTTCTTCGACAATTTTCGATACTTCTTGTATCTTTTAAACATAGAACTTTGGTCTTCCTAGCCTTTGACGCATTCGTTGAAACGTTTAACAGACACACGATGATTAATATTAGTTTCTCTAGTAGCTCGATTATTTTTGAGCTTCTCGTACCGCCCTTTAAACGTCCATCTTTAATTTTGTCAATTTTTAATCGTTTCTTCGCATATGGTTTAGCTTTTTCAATACTGGAAGATCGCCTAATTAGTCCGAGAAACAAAGGTACGTGCAGAATGTTCCAATCGCGGTGTCCACGATCGTACGCCGAGACAAAACTAAAGTTTCTTATGTGTCAGGCCGTTCATAACGAAGATCGGTTCCCGTGACTGAAAGCAAATAAGGAAAAGCTGTAATAAATACGTGTTCGAAACTGGTTATACGGTAGAGTCGTATAGAAAACTGCCGGTTTCACTTGGTACCCCTATCTTTCAACCCGTTCCCAAGAGAATATCTTGGCTTTCCGCCGATGTTTTTTTGCCAGGAGGAGGAATTTTTCGCGAGATTCTAGCTACTCGTCAAACACGTAGTCTCTCTTAACCCGATATTCTCGTTTCTATTCTATAAACGAATCAATTTGGATCAACAATGATCGTTCTCTGTAATCCACCTCTCCACCAGACAACGTTTCGATCAAATAATTTTCCAAATGGAACAGGCCCGTCTATGAGAAACAACAAACCAGACGTGATTCTGCCGTTTTCGCGTCTAAATCTTGCGGTTCTCTTCAAATAGGTCAAACGTCGATCGCGAATTCCTCTCTCGTCGCGATCAGAGCGCGTCTTGGCGTGCCGCTTTACGAACGACTCGCGATTTGCCGCACGTTCCTCCACGTTTTCCGATTGACGTTCGGATCGAATCGACGGCACGTGATACCATGGATTGGATAGAGAGGCAAGGAGACATAAAGAGAGGAAACTATACAGCACGGCATCGTGGCCGATAATAATGGCACAGAATATGCAGACGAAGCGTTAGCGTGCATTTTCTTGTCCGACTATCACGCGTATTGTTTATTGCATTGCACACTTCTGTTGCGTTTCTTTACTGACCTTCGTCAAACTGCTGCGTTTCTTATTCGTAGTTATTTTCCATCGGTTATTGCGTAACGCTTACAAAACGCCGGCGATTGTATACGGTGGACCAACACGAAAACAACGATGGTTCGTATGGCTCCAGTGTAGTCAGTGGAATGTCAATGACGTTGAGCGTGATACACGAAAAATTCAAATCTTTTTTCCTATCTTATCGAGTTTCGTCGATCATATTACGGCGAACGAAAAAGAGAAGAGAAACGAACCGGGAAGAAAGAAGGAAAGGTGTCGATAAAAAAAGAAAAAAGAGCGACCGGAGAGGAGCGCTTGGAAGCCACGACAAAAAGATTCGAAAAGATTTCGCCGTAATGGCAACGATAATTTAGGACGAGAAAATGAGACAGTGAAAAAGAAAGGGCACGGATGATTATCAAGGAAGAACCGTAGACGGTGGATAATGAAAGAGAGCGGCAGCTTGAAAACAATAAAATACCAAACAAGCCTGAAACCGCGCTGGATAACGTTCGTAGCTCGCGACTTTCGAAACCATATTAAATCATGACATAGATTCTCGCTCCCCGAGAAACGTGCCCGTTCGTTCGTATTACGTGGGTGAATTCTTGCCAAGTGATAAATCGATAGATCGTCGTTCTATGCATTCCGGGATACGCTTCGCGTGAAAGTTAACGCGAGAAGGTATGCAAATATCGCTTTATATATTATCGATTTCTTTATTAGTCACGATACACCATGCGATGATAGGTAGTAATTAACGACGCCTCATTCATTCTTACTCAATCCTCCATTGATAATCGAGGAATGATAACCAACGCGATCGATGGTATTCAAAGCTCGATCTATGAACAACTTGGTCGGTACGATGTCGCGAAGGCGAACAAATTGTACGAATGGTAAGCTCATTTCCCGGATGATCGTTTCGATTCTCATTGCGCAATCGTTGAGCGCGACGATGTTTTTCGTGGCGAGGTCGGAGCCGAGGAATAACGGTGACCGTAGCGAGGACAGTGACCCGATGAAAATCTTAGGTACATAAGAAAGAGAAACCGTTGAGAACGTGCCCCCATCGATCGTACTAGAACGAAATGGATTTCACCGGTGATCGTTCCTATCGATAAAAAGCTCGCGACATTTAAGTCGCTGGACGCGGGAACGAGAACCGATCGTTCCCGAGTAATAACAGTTGGATGGAAAAATGCCAAGCGATAAGAGATGATGATTAATTCGATATCGCGCAATTATTTTTTAAGACTAATCTTTGTTATGCACTTTGTACGCGATCCCCAATGACGTCGGCCTTTGAGAGGTTTTCGATCGACATCGAGTATATTTCCACACCATAAACTATACGTGACATTTTCTAACCGAATACCTTGAGATAGACCAGTAAGCAAACTCAGATGTCGCGTGGTTAGAAAAATAAACGCTTGATTTTCTATTCGATACCTGTGGAAAGATAATTTCCGATACCTGAGCCGTGTCGTCGAACGAGGATGATGCTTGGTACCGATCGCCATTGGTAACAACCTCTCCTCTGGTACCTCCCCTTCTCTCACTGACCGTGGTAATACCTTCTTCTCCCATCAACATTTCACTGTTGTCCAGTTTCAGCGTCCACATTCAAGTCTCCTATCTGTCTTCATTGCCCGATATATTCCGAACAACTATACAAAACCTCAGAGACTATACGGAACACGACTTTCTTAAGTTTTAATGTTCCATGTTGATCGAACCAGCGAGTCACCACGAGGCGGTATATTTCTTGTTTCCGATGAAAACGTCACGCGATTACGCGAAGAAGCAGCAGTAAGAGCAGAAGAAGAAGAAGAAGAATAAGAAGAAGAAGAAGAGGAAGAAGAAGAAGAAGAAGACGATGAAGAAGAAGAAGACTAAGACCAAGACGTTGAAGAAGAAGAAGGAGCAAACGAAGGGAAGAGAAAGGGGCCCCGGTGGATGGTTGGCCAAGGAAGAAGAAGAGCGGCGGTTACGTGCGTATACAAAGGAAAAAAGGAGGCAGGTTTGAGAGGAGGCTTTTAAAGTCGTAGGAGCGCAGCCGGGAGGACTCCGCGAACCGGTTGCTCGAAGTGACGTGAGTGAACTGAGGCTGCAGGCTGGCAGGTAACGCCAGGTAAACTCCAGCCGACCTGCGATACACACGCAAGAGAAGGAAGGTGGCTCGCTGGTCGAGTGGCTGGG
>NT_176736.1:2745035-2787397 GCF_000188095.3 Bombus impatiens
ACGAGCCACAGGTGAGGGACGTGGTGGAGAGGGTTAACATTTCGTCGGGAAGGGGTCGAAGGGGAAAGAGGGGAAGTACAGCCAGAACGAACGGAGGGGAAGGAAAAAGGTGGTGGGAGAGAAACGAAGGAGAGAAACTTGGTGTGGTGGTGTTGTGTGTGACTCAGCTCGGAATGAACGAATAGGCCAACAGCATAGCAAAAGCTGTGTCCCGTAGCCTGTGTGCACGGGGTATACACACGTATACGCGTACAGAGTGATCGAGAAATAAGGGTCCGGGTATGGTCTTCCGGTGAAGCGGTGCGGATGATCGAATGGCGCCGATGTTTCGGGCACGTGGCACCGGCCCGCCGGATTTTTGTCAAACTGTTCTCTAAATCGTTCTTCTCTCTGCTCTTTTTATCCTTCTTTTTTTTATATTTCGTCGATGTCGTGTTTCGTCGACCAGAAAAATTGGATGTACCGCATAAAGATCTCTATATACTCGAAACTAGGCAGGGAGGAGGAGTTTATTTTAGAGATACTTCGAGAGCGTTGTATTTTTGCACGAGGGTTTTCCACGGTTCAGAATACAGGCGTCTTCAGAAGAGAAGCAAAAAATTGGAAACGAAACGATCATTTTTTAAATTGAAATGGGATTTGTGTCGTATTAGTAGCACGGTATTAATAACGCGGACGATTTACGTGGTACCGATGATTTCACGTGCACCGAACCATAATACGTTGCCGCTCCAACGATTCCATCCGTACCTCGTGGGAATGCGTTTCCACGGTTTATTTAACGACGCCCGCTCCGCGCGTTTATGTTCTCAATAAAATGTCGATCGCGTGATTGAACCGGAGCCGTTCGGTTCTCCATGAAACGTTTTACCGATCGTACGAGCTACTTTAAAATTACCCGTATAATACGTCCGACAATCTTCGTCTATTAGATCTATATATACATATATTTTGTACGTTATTGACAAAATCCTCGATCGAGGGAAATTGTCGTCACGATAAATAAACAAATCGAGAAACGGTTCGTACGTTCGGCTTTACTCGCGATTCGATTGCAAATGGTAGACGAACAGTCACCCAGTATATTAGAGACTAACTATACCTGAATCCAGCAGAGCGTGACTTTTCACGTGTAGTCGTGCTGGAGTGGGGTATGATCGTAGCCCGGCGTAGAGTAAGATAGACTTTGATAGAATTTACACGGTGGCTTCGAACAGAGCCAAGAACCTCTGCGATGCAAAGACCGCGATGGACACGGATTGCGACAGGTAATCCTTCATTTTTTTCCCCCTCATAACCCGTGTCCTTCTGTGGACTTGGTCGGTTCGCCTCGCTCATTTATCTGGACACTAGCGACTTCGCATCACTGTTCCCTTTCGTGCACGATGTTATTATTCAGCGTTAAAAGGACTTGCCATTAAATGTCCCGAAAGAGATACGAGAACGAGTATCCTCCGTTCCGATCCATTCTCACCGTGCGATTCTATTCGCGCGTTTTATCAAATTACCAACACGGTAATTACCCCCTTGTAATTACCACTACGTGTATAGGGATTATTCTCCTTGTATCCTTTCGCGGCGTACAAACGGGGGAATGATAAATACTTCTCGCTAATTACTCGTCCTTTGATCAATCTTGGTCAAGTTGAATTTATTCAATATATTCTATGTGGAACAAAATCATCGCTAGAAGATGGGTCAACGACACTTTGCAGAGATTCCGTTCGGAACGAACAGTCGGCCAGACTGTTACGGTACTCTTTTTTAATTATCGCTCGCATAGTTGCCCATCGATGGATGGCTAAACCGAGATAGCATGGAACGGACCGCGTTGCAGCTCGTGATTTTTTCACCGGAGGTTGTTTTTCGGTGGTTATTTCCTTGTTTCGCGTGGTTTGGGCATCGCCGTTTCTAGTTCCTTCGAAGGAGGATTACCATGACCGTCGCAGCGCAACTGGTCTATGCGCATGGAGAAATGCAGCTGATGCGCACCGCTGAATCTCGAGGTCAGCGACTCGTCGACGGAGTTAGTGGAGCGCTTAGGCTCGCTCCAGGGATTTTATGAATTGGTGCATGGTCGCTGCGCGAAGATCGCAGTGTAGAAGGAGGAAGAAGCATCGAGGAAGAAGACGCAAGAATTAGAAATGAAAGAGTTCTATCGTATTTAGACCGGCCAGCCTGAAATCGTCGAAAAAGAATCGCGAGGGAAACGATGGCCAGCATAAACTATGAAAGTTATACGTATAGAAGGAGTCGATAACATTTAACAACAAGAACTTGCTCGTTGGTTTTATCTTTCCCAATACTTGCTCAAAGTTTTTCTGGTTAACTATATTCTTTCGGTAGCGAATATAGCAAAGACTGTTACTAGTTTCGATAAAGAAGACACAGTACTCGCTTCATCGCCATGTCGTTCTGTACATTTTTCGCTCTCCTTGGTTCACGATAGAAGAAGGATCACATGGTTCACGTGTTGGATTCCATTATCTTTTTCTTCGTTTGGCATCTTTCAAGGATCGGCATCGTGTACCACCTCTCGTCATCGTCATCGGTAGCAACTTGTAGCGCCATGATTGTCCTCCGTGTTCTATTCTTCGTTCCATCTCTCTGTCCTCCTCGCTTCATGGTGTTCCGCTCACGAGCCACGGAGTACGCAGGTGCATTAACCGGACATTCAGCACCGTAACGCTGGCCTTAGAGACGGGAAGATACCAGAGGAACGAGGGACAAGGAGAGACAGAAACGGGCGAGTAAGGCCGGAGAGAGAGACGAAGAAAGTATATAAGAAAGTAAGGAGAGGGGCACCTAAGTACTAGAGTTTGCTGCTAGAGCAGATGGCTGGGATTCGAATTCCTCGGTCGCCCCGTTCTAAACCGCGAAGGCTTAAACCTTAAAGCTGCCCTCCGACGTCGAGACCGAACCAGCAAACGATGCAGCTTATTCGCGCTGGAATGTCTCTGCTTTCGACTACGGTGCCGCATACCCGTCTACGACTTCGGTTACCATTGGATATCTCGCGTATTACGCTTCATCGCGCAGCTGACCCTCGTTATCTTCATGAATTAATGCTTTAGACGTAATTCGTCTTGCTTTACATAACTCGTAACACGAAGACACGGAACTTTTAACGCGACGATTTAAAGGGTGGAAGATGCCAGTCGAAATAAATACGCGAATCTTTGTCGTACTTGGCAAGTTGATTCGCTCGTTACTCTGGAACCCGGGCAATTAAATGGGTCAAATTGGAATTACTCCATGCCGAACGCTGTGTATTAACGCTTCGTATACAATGTACCGTAACCTGTATTAAGAATCTGTCGTGTTTGGTCTTTGGAGAAATTCGAAACTCGAGTTGCTAGCGATATTGCGTTCCCGAAACGAGAGTACATTAATCCGTGACAATTTGGAACTGCACCAAAACGGCATGCGGGATATCCCATGCAAGCCTATGAAGAAGCGTCGAAAGCCTGGCGACACTGGCGGCTCGCCAATTCGCGGAGCCGCGTCGTACAGCCAAAGGAAAAGCGGCTTGACCCTCATTGTAGGTTTCAGACAGGTGCTTCGTCTCGTGCAGTTTCTTTGCTGTTGTTGGTTCGCGTCGATCGATCGGGCCATATGCCGAGTTACGAAGAAGAAGAGTCGCAGTTGATGTTATAAATATAAAGTTGGGGGAATTCGAGACGCAATATCGTGTCTGGCCGAGTCTCCTTGTGGCCTATAGTCTCCATAGCATCGTTCCTCGTACGAAGAGACTGCTCCGTAGTCGCTTTTCACGAGAAACTGGTTTTCATCGCGCCACCGTGGTGATCCCGGTATCGCAGAGGCCGAACAGAGCTCCGTGTTCTCGAGACCTGGTCGCTGTACTCACGGGAGTCGGGTAATGCGGCTTTAATGCTCGAAGATGCAACATGAGACGCGCGTCCTTCCCACCGACTTTAAACGAATTCGATCAGAGAGGAAAAGAAAAGATTACTCTATCTCTAGGAGAATTTTACAGAGAATCATCTGCGAGTATCTGTTATAACGATGCATAAAGATCAACCTTTACCTCTTGCTTAACCCCGATTTCTGCTCCACAAGACAATGCAACCGTGGAAAGAGAAACGACGGTACCGAGCGTGAGTTATCTTCGCAAGTTCACGTCATCTGATTCGTCGGCCTATAATCGTTACGTACGAAAAACTGGTTTCCCAGAGAGTCCGATGGTCGCTTTATCTAACGACTATCTTTTATCAGATAGTCCGTGGCCGCGGCTCCGAAAAGTGACCGAGCATTCTCTCGGTTTTCGTTGGTACCGGTACGGTCAAAAGAACTTGTGTGTGGAACCACGAGAACGCTGTCTACCGCTTCTTTGGTACATCTTTTAACGGGCGTCAAGATAAGAATCCTTGACACCCATCCTCATCTTCTGCACTGATTGAGTGTAGCACGTAGGAAAGGACTCAACGGCGAGTGCGTCTCTCGTTGTTTTAATTTAGGGCTCGACGAGTTTCTGCCTGTCGTATCTGTAAATAATATCAGTTCTCACCGTGAATCCTTCTGTTCGCCTCATTCTTGAATCGGTGGCCGGTGGCGGGCAGCTTGGATCGCTGTAATTTCTTTATGACCTTAAAGCGATACGTTCTGAATGCTAAACGATGCGTATGCCTTCGTTGGCGTGCCGTTCAGGACGAAACGAAACGAAACGAAACGAAATGAAACGAACGAAATCCACTGGTACATTATGCTTTTCAGAGAATATTTTTTTGTACTTTGTGTGAGCAGCCACGTACGTGACGGCCACGTTTACAGCGCTTACCCCTCTGGGAATAACATTTCCGCCGCATTACAAATTCCTCTTTGTCGACTGTACGGGCTGACGGAAGTCGACTATCGTGCTGGTTCTCGACCCTGACCCAACGATCGTACTGCTGAAATCTCTGGACAAATATACCCTTCAGTTACGCAGATATCTTTCTTCGCTATTTCAATTTGCTTTCGTTTAAAAATTGATTCCGAATAAAAGGATTTTCAACAGGTTGCTTGAGTGGTAGTAGTATCTTATGATTTTCTCATGTACGAAGATGTAGTTATTTCTAAAGTAAAACGTTGAAATATTTTACGCAGTTTGTAGTCGCTGTTCTGGAATTTGGAATTTAGAGTTAAAACTGGGCTAGAATAAAATTGAAGCTGTAAGTTTCATCGAATTAAATTTTATCCACCATCTAGATTATAAACATAATTTGATACTACGAGATAAAGGGTCGTTTCCTCCCCTATTTCACCGTACTATTTCCTATCTAAGGTTGTTAGTCCTTTCACAAATAGTTGAGAAACACGATCCCTCGATTGTCTCCAGTTATGTAGCGCGTTAACACTTCGTAGCATGTTGCTGCGTATTTATAGCGAGACACCGCACCGGTGTCTTCGGTATAAACGTCTGCAAGTGCCTTCAGAACGTATCTAATAATTCGTGGCGTTAGCTACAACATCCGAGGTGATTATGATACATTTGTTTGACTCGTCGATATTCGACGACCTGGTAGTCGAGGGAAAACTTGACTCAGAGCTGTGAGCTCTTCGTAACAGGTGTTGGACGACGATGGCGCGGTGTTTGGCTCGCTTCAACAGGTAAGACCTGCAGTGGCGGTGGCTCACAGGCAACGGACCGTTTCGCAGGTGAAGCCCACAGCTGCGAAATAAGACAGAGAAAGAACCACGGGAAAAAGAAATCGCTTTACTTGACACGCTGTGCTTCCGTCAGCTTTATTCAATAGGTTCCAACCAATTGTTTATCTTTGTACGTCATGCAATAGAACTCATAGTTCAGATTTCCAATATCTTTATTTGATTCGAATTCATTTGTTAGTTAGGAGATGTTATTATTAGTGAACTGCAGATATTTTACGCATTTGTAGAGAATTTTAAGTTTGTACAAATTTACAGAAAGCACGCAATATGAAAAATACTTTCTGAAAAAATGCTCGCTTATTTCTATACACAGAGGATGTGTTCTATAATAGTTTTATATTCATAGCAGAGAACGCAAATAATTTCGATCGATCTACGCAGCTTCCAGATACGTATCTCGGTTCATCGTCATAACCAAAGTGTCTACGGGGTTCCTTCTTACAAATTACGACGCTCGCGGCCGTGGCATATCTTAATCTTGTCAGTAAACCGGCTCTCGCTTGATGCTTTCGATTGATGAGACCTGGCAAACCGTACTAGTAATACCTAGCAGCTACATCGTCGAATCACAGCCACGATCCGCACTACCTCTCGTCATTACCGATCGAAGAAAATCCCTGGTGTAATTTTTAAGATTCTGCAGTTTGATATGTTTCTACGTGAAATCGATCTTTGAACAACTAGATCTCTTGAAAATTCTCTAACACCGAAGAGATATCCCAATGCTAATTACTCGCGTTACTATGTGTAATGAATCCTAGTCATCAATTTTTCGATAAAAATTCTGCAACAACATTTATACGCTTCTAAAGTCTATGTTATAACACATAGCGTCATAAATTTCATAGTGTAAGTTCAACAGATAATAAAAGTAAAATTTTTAATGTAAGTAGAGTTTAAGCAAGTATCATAGGTGGTAGATGTGCAAAATACATTATCTATTATCGAATAAAATTAGAGCAAGTAACGTTCTTAGCATACGACCCTCGAAACGTCTCTCCTTCGTTTTCACACGAAACCTCGTCAATCTTCCGAATGCGAAAGCTTTCCATTTCTTACTTGCAAAAAATTATTCTCGGTTTATTTTCCAATTAATTCAAAACGTAGGAAGTAGCGCCTAGAAACGATTTTTCCGACGCGTGCTTTCTATCTAGCGAGGAAAAGGTCAGCGTACCGTCATTTGTTCGCCGGTAGAACACATATCGCGCGTGATGTGTGCGCGACGTAAGTGGAGCCCATGGTCGATGGGTACGACGGGCACGTTAGAGGTGCATAAACACACATAGAAGTGGAAATGCCAGGATTGGCAAGAGAGCTGCCGACCGAGTTCGCCGGAGACACGGCTGGCCGCCTGTGGCTTCGCTCTGCCGCTTTTCGTCTCTCCTTTTCTCCCATTCCGTAGACCATTCCCTCTTCCCTCACGATTACCACCTTCCCTTTTTCAGATTCTGCCGCGAACGTACTGTACACCACCGTGGCTGCAACCCTCTGTAGCTAAGGCACGATGAAACGAACTGGTGGTGTCTACCATGTTGCAGGTGCACGTCTACGGGGTGTTCTTGAAACGAGAAACACAGGAAAGCGGTGGGAAAAAATGGAACCTAAAAGAGAACATTCCTTGTCTATGAATCGACGATGAGTTCTACGGTCTATAAATAAGTTGGAAGATCGAGAAGCTTGACACTATTATTGTCTTCGATGACAAGTTTTCAGAAGGAAAGTCTTCAACGCAATTATGTGGTGAAGTAACGTTTAATGGAAAAGTCAATTGTACTACACTGACTTTGATAAAATTATGTTTCGCCTATGTTATGTTTGTAGGAAGCGTTGAGAATATTTTATTTGATTTTCCGCTAAATACAGAGAAAGAGTTTTCAAATTTTATTCTAGAGCCATTATTCATACAATTTGCACGTCGATAGCTAATCTGTTAACGATGTAGTCACTTTGTTGCAATAACAGGATCTCGTTAAAAAGACGGTGACGTGGAGGATGAATCCGCGACTAAGATTCGCGAGCTACCTACGCAATTATGAAATTTCCTGTGATCCGTTAGTTACGATGAGTATAAATCAGGTCTTCGCGACAGATGCAACTGCCGTTTTCCGTTATACGTACACCACGGGCCTTCTGATCGTCCTATTTGTAGTATTTTGCAGCTAGCATCTGTCGCAGAGTAATAAAATACCATTTCCACTCTTCTTAAATCACCTCGTAGTATCTACTATAACTCAAAGTACCTACACAAAGTTACGAAGAAGCATCAAACAATCGTCGCTGCAAAGTTATCACGATCCTTATCTCTCGTGCGCTTGCTCAATAATCAGATAACAACAAAAGAGGAAGAAACGTTTAAAGAAAACTGTAAGGAACGTATTCTGAGGAATTGTCAGGTAATTTCGAGTCACCCTGTGTATGATTTAGCCGAGCTTCCGAGGTTCGTCCCAGAGTCGCAGCGGTAGGAGCATCGAGCACGAAAGAACGAACGAGCGAGGCTCACTCTTGCAGAGTGCCGCTGTTAGCGCATCGCACTATGACTAATTACGAGCTCAACTCACCCCACTGTCGGTCGATACGGCCCTATAAACGCCACTACCACCGCGAGTCATTGTTCCTTTCCACGTCTTTGCGTGCACCTTCGTTCTTCGATCTTTTTTCCTCCCAAGTGTTCTTCTTCTTTTATATCTCGTCAAGTACCCGCGTACCCACTCGGGGGTACCGAAGCGACTCGCGATAGCTCGTGCCTCGAAACACGGCTTTGTCACGGCATGCACGTTTCCCTGACAAGAACGGTTTTCCCCCGTGATAATCTAGATCTCTTTTTTTCATACGAATTTCATAGCCTGACAACGTCCAGGAAGAGAATTATTAGTTCCTGGAGCTTCTTTGTAGGAATTTGATGGAATGCTCGGCGGGAATTGTTTTACCGCCGCGGCGCCGCCATTATGGCGAAGGAGCGTGGAACGCGCGCGTTACAACGCCGATTATCGTGAGCATCGCCGCGATATTCCTTGGCTCGCGCCGTGAATCTGCAATTGTAATTGAAAAGAATTCTTTCCCATACTAACAAATTCTATTGTAAACTATAACGAATACTCTCGATCGCGACGATATACCGTTTTCGATGATATTTGACGAACGTAAGCGGGAGAAGGTACGACTTGTAAACAGATTCTTCCGAGTGGTAATCTATAGGACGGGATCAAGGCGGCGGCGGTTTCTCGCCTTCGTAATTTAGGAGGAAACGATTTACTGTTTCCGGTAATGGGCACCAGCAAACCGTGTCCGTGAGGAGTCACGGTTCGCGATGAGGAAAGACGGCCGATATTAACAAAAAGCGCGTTTATTAGAGTGTACGCTCGCGCAACGGTCGCCTAATTTGGACGGTACCGTTACGACCCGCATGTAACAGCTTGAACGGAATAAAAGCTGCCAGGAAGGCTTAATGACATATTGTGTGGTGCTTAAAGCACGTTGATAATTGTTCTATTCATGCCACGATGCACGGTCGTCTTTTGTTTCGACTTATTAATTAGAAAATTCTTTGATGAAAAGGTCAAACGAGAATGGAACGGAGATGTCTCGGTTGTTAACACCTCCCGTCTCGTTCTTTTTCCAGGGGAAAAAGTAAAATTAGTTTTTCTAATGTCTGGTGTTGTCTGGAGCACGGTGGATCGGGGTGTTTCGCACGTAGATAACTATGGGCACGTAGCATTGTTTCGAACGGCACTGTCAGTATCTTTCCACGAATAGACGATTTTACGGTAGGGGGGCTCGGAGTGCGAACGACACGGAAGGTAGGAGAACATCCTGTGTCGTAGGACCCCTCTTCACGCTCTGTTGGCTTTACTTCGTAACGCTGATTTCCTAAGTATCCTTCCTTTCCACGGTGTACTGACTTAAAGCCAAAGAGGAGAGCGAAGGGAGACGGGGCCCTCCGGTACCTGAGAATGGAGATGCTCTTAATTAAAGTACTTTGATCGCCGTGCTCCGGTAAGAGAGCGCGGTTTCTCACGTTTCAGTTCGCCCTTTTTTCATTAACTGTTAATTCAGAAAGGACTACGATAGATCGGAGGTAATCTTAAAATGGAATCACTGGACAATAAAGAAGAACAATTGATTTTAATGGAACGCTTGTTGTTTCCTTTCATTATTGTTTGTAGAAATTTTTTGGAAATAAAATAGGACTGCATAATTAATAGATACAGATAACGTAGTAGAAAGCTTCTCTTGTATGCTAGAATCCTTATAATATTAGTGGTTTTATTCAGAAAGATTAATTTGTACATATTTTGATTAATATTGATTCACTTGTTGCAAAACGAAATTTTATTAGTAAATGCGCTGTTAGCTAAATTTAAAGGAGATATGTGCATTCAGTTCATAAATCTACGGAATTCATATATGCATACTGTTATTTGTTTCATTTTCTGACAGCTTTGTAGGTAATTTAGATTTATGTTTTATCGTTCTGTGTCGGTATTGTAACGTATTTCTGTCACACAGTCTGTCCTTACCTTGTAGCAACATTTAGTTTTAGTTTGAACCACTAGGAGTGTTGTTGTCTTATTCTATATTTAATCGGTAATGTTGAATAATATTTCAATTTGTAATGATTAAAGATTTTCCGAAATTCTTTTATAAAGCTTTTAATTATAATATCTGCTATAATATCTCAAACGATTGTCTGTGATAATATTTTATAACAATTTATAATTTTCATAACTCAATTCTAAATATATGTAACCCTAATGTATTTTCACACAACCCTGTTTTACTTTCTAATATAAAATTATGTTAAAATTTTAAAGTGATAATGGAAGTTATCTACAGTAAATCAATATTATATATGCAAAAATAATTAAACTTTCTAAATATGGAAATGTTAAAAAATATTTTTTCTGTTCATTTTCATACTCGACAAATGCTCTACTAATACGTATTTACATATATGCGTTTCGAACTCACGTGTTTGTTTCCTCTTCCTTCCTTCCACGTGTAACATGATAACTTCGTAGTTGGAAACATTTCTTACCACATCAAGCGAGTTTTCCAAGAATTTGTTGATTCGGGCACGGTCGATTTACCGCGGGATAAACATTCATCCCCACCCTTATGAAACGTGCAAGGCGAACCGGGCCGCGGGGGGCGTCATTCAGGTGTCGAAAATCGTGACGTTAAGATGTATTAATTTACGTAGTGCGCGACGTGTTAATTGCGTAGTATATATTTCTACTTCTATACCATTTTACATACTACTATTAGGTTTGTTCTATTAACGTTTGTTCACTTATTAATTTAATTAGCTTATTATAACAAAATTAAGTAGTATTTCAAATTCTTCTTTATTCTTTCTTCTCGATCGTGTGTTCAGTTATTAGAATTATCGGTAGCTTGTATATACTATTAGCTTTTGAGATAGAATTTAAAGTCTATTATTGTTTTAGTTTAGTTGTTTGAATATTATACATTTGTTTTAAATTGATGATTTTCTTTTGTACAGGGTAGATCATAGCGAGACAACAACTGGGAATTCAAAATAGCGTGGATTGGACTCTATAATGACTAATAGCCAATTTTTCAACGATTGACTAGATTTTATGCATATAATTTGCTGCATATCCCGCGCAAATTTTCTATAGTAGTGCCATCTGCACGCTTTCAACAATAATTTTTATTCTTTCTAAAGACGACGCCATTACAATACGTTCAGCTTTTGGCGCGTAATATTATCGTGCTCTTTAAGCAAGTTTTTTGCCAAGGAAGTTTTGATATGTTACACAGATTTTCGAGTATTTATAAAATGTGATATAGTTTATCACTGCAAGACATATTTTCGCCTTCAGTAACACGCAGTCACGGTATAGTCCTCAAAATCAATTAATTGCATTTACAATATTCGTTAGTGTTCAGGTTAGAGATGTTTTATAAAATTCACAAATAATATTTTATGCTTATTCATACATCCTCTTGATAGCTTCATAAAAACAGCAATACTTTTCAAAACAAACACTCGCTAGGGGGCAAAACGTAAATATGTAAACATGTTTTATTTTCTTCTCTATTCCGCCGCAAATCCTTCCCTCCCCCAATACTAACACAGTTCTACTTTAAGAGAATATTTGCAATCGCGCGCAATGCGATTAATAGAGACAGTGTTTATTTCGGAATTGCAATTTCAATATTTCTCAGAATATAATAACTTTTATTAATACTAATTATAATAGTTATACGCGAAATTAGAATCAGTGGTTGTTCGTCGGTTTATTTAAACGGGCAGGTTAATAGTCTTTTATTTTTCTTTTTTTTAAAATATATATATATGTTTTTTTTTAAATATTCGTTCGCGATGTTAAAGTCAGTGTTCAAGAGGACATAGCTTCTTCTAGAGCTCAAGAATGTAAGTATTTTCATGTATTTTGCAACAATTTAATATATTCCTTGTGTTTTGCTTGAATTATTGTTAAAACTTATTCGAATGAAACCTTAAAATTTCAATATTAAATTGAAAATCTAAATTTCAAATTGTTATGTTAGAGGTTTCAATTCTTATAGTAATTAGAGTGTATTAGAATTTCAATTTTGATTGTTATTAGAATTCTAAGTAGAATTCTGTGTTTCATTATCTTGAATATATGAAATAATCAACACTGTTGTTTTAAGAATAAATTATAACGTTAAGTATTTCATTAAAGGTTTCTACAATTTCTATTTCTTCCTGTTCTGTGGAGATCATCTAATAGTGCTTCAAAAGCCAACAATGTAAGTATCGTACTTCAGTTAACTCTATTTCTTGTATTTTTCCTTAAACGTAATTAATTAGTCAAGAAATAAAATCTGATTAAAAATCTTTACTTTTGCTTATTACATTAATAAACAAAAAGGTTTTGTCCTTAAGAATAAATTGTAATATTCTATGTTTCGTTACAGATATTTCAAAGCCTGTATTTCCACCATAGGGCTTGATGATTTTTCCTTAGTGACGGCCTTCACGATGGCTTTTTCTGGGCTACTCCAACATTGATGACATCGTTCTTCGCATCTAACCGTGAGTCGCATGCATTTTTGTCCCTCCAGTCACTCAATCATGTCGTAGGATGAAAGGTCCGAATCGACACGGGTGACCGGTTGTATTACGTAGAACTTTTTACGAGCATAGCGACCGCGGGTATTTATTATACTCGTGAGTGGTAATACATAATGACTTTTAATATGTTTTATTTATTAGTTCAGGATAGGCCTTCTTGCATATCACGTTTTTTATTAAGACGAATGACGTTAATGAAATGTTAATAATCGATTAACCATTTATGTATGATTATATGCTAATAATAATAATTAATTTGAGTATCTATGATTGAAAATATATTTAATACAATTACTTGTAGAATATACTTAATATGATTATTTATAAAAGTCAAACTTATTCATTCGGATATAAGTACGCGTATTAGTAAAATATGAATAGTATTTTAATGAATAATAAATACTGAAATTACTGGAATTGATTATTTTGCAGTAGAGAAGTCGGATATCCTTCGACTTCGTTGCAATAAAAATTGTAATTACAATGATGACAGTACATATCAAAAATAATTTTTATAATAAGTAATTTATTTCATCTTTTGTTTCATGATAATATATTAAATAATTTCATTGTTGTAAAAATATTAAAGTCCAATTCTTTCCGTACAAAAATGTATCTTTTTATGTGCAAGAAGAAACTTCGCGGCAGGTAGATTCTGAACTCAAAGCAGCAAATTTTGAACATTTTTTTGTGATTCCGGAAATGTGCTTTGATGAAGGGATCGCCTAAGATTGTTTTAATGTCCTCATTCACAAATAAATTCTGTGTTCGCTGTCCACTTTTTCTGCAATATTAGAATTTCAATAATCTATTGCATTATTAAATTCAGTAAATTAATATTAGATTCAGAATAATTTCAAATAAAATGAATAAATGCAAAATGACAGAACAATAGTGCGTTAGATGCATACAAAACAGATAAGTACTAATCATTTTCTAGCTCAGGATTTTCAGGTTTAACCCCTTCCGTGACCATTGCCAGGATCTCATTCACGTGCCCAGGTGCTACTTGGGTGAAAGAAAGGCGATGGGCACGATGACCATTAATTCAATAATTTATTAGCGACTGACGATAGTTAGTGTATCGTGCACGACGTAATTTCCACATTGTGTGTGTGTGTGTGTGTGTGTGGTTAGGCTGTGGAGTTGCGTCGTTTCGGTTCTCATTAATATTCAAGCAAATCACAAATATTAATATAGATAATAACACTATTGATTCTACGATAATATTCAAATTACAAAACAATGGTATCAAATCTCATATCATTTGTTCAAATAACGTTACTTCTCTAGAAAATGCAATTTATGTCTTCAATTGTAAATCTATTTCTAATTAAAATTAAGACGTACGAGTATACGTATTTTTATCGTATTTTACGCAATGGTCGCTATTTATCGTCAGTTGATTTCAGTAAAATGGTACGTACGTAAATTAGAGTGTGAAAGTTGTGTGCCAAACTCGGGTGTCGGAGACGTCCCGGGACGTTCTCTCTAGTGTAGGCTTTTGCGCCCGGGTTATGTGTGAGAACCGTGGAGCGAATGTGTTGGTGTGCTTGTTTTGCCACTTTTTAAATATAGGACTAGGTAGGATAGGTGGTATACTTTCTGGTGTGAATGTTAATTATAAGTAGGTAGGGCCGGGCAGGTTGGCACAGTCTCTGGTCGGGTAGGTTTAACCTGTTTCAGGAAATTTCATTTGAAAAATTGACGGTGAAGCTGGCACAAGTAGAAAAACTCGTCTTTGATCATCGATTTTTCGAATTTCGCGGATGTGATCGCGAAAAGTTTTCGAAACGAACGTATGCTGGAGCATGCACATGCGAAGGGGCAACGATTACTATGAACCTTGCTCATCCATGCACGGGGAATAGTATCCGTGATTTATATTTTTATTTCACCTTTGTAAGTTATTTTTTGGTTTGTGATTAGAAAGTCTCGAGCCTAGATTTAAGTTTCAGCGAGCATTGCGCTCAAAGAAAGAAGAGGCTACAAGCCGAAGAGGCCCGGCAATTGCCATAGAAGAGGGCAACTACTAATGGCATTCCATTCTCTGGATTATCCAGAGCATGGAAAGTCATTTTTATTATCACTTTGTCACTATGCTCTTGTGCTATCTATAGTAGTAGTATGTAGTATCTTTTTGGCTGATTTACATGTCGGCCCATCACTATATTGGGCAAATCGCGGTTTTTTTATTAGTGTTGCGAATGATTAATATCGGTGTGAATTAGAATTGCGAACTAGTTAAAATTTCGCGTTATAAATTAGAGTTGCGAAAGAGTGGCAATGTCGGATTGAATTAGTGTTTGCTTTAGCGTTGCGAACTATAAGATGCCGCGGTTGTTCTTATCACTTTTTATTATCAGTTATTAGAATCCTATGGTGTTATATTAGAATACACTTATTCTGTATTTGAATATTAATTAATTCTGTAATGTTGCGAATTTTGCCTATTGCGAGTAATTGAAGTAGCTTTTACAATAATTTATTCAGAAATAGTAATTTTAATTTAATTTTATTTTATTTTATTTATTTCGAAGAATTAGTGTTGCGATAATTATTCAATCGCGGCCGTTTTGATTATTTTTACAATTAGCGTTGCGTCGATGAATGGTCGGGTTTCTTTCATTAGTGTTGCGTTGATAAAGTGCGCGAATATCTTCCTACTGAAACTGACGAACAGTCTTTTGGATCACTTGATGCAGCTGATATAGTTGCACGAAAGTGATCGTATATCAGCAACCTCCCATTCGGTTGCATTGAGATCTCCCGTCATTAGTGTTGCGTATATTTCAATACGAGTGCATAGATTAGCATTTACTAGCGTTGCGTGAAATGATTAACATATCCTTATGTGGTGTTAGCTTCCGGGAATTTTGTATTTTTTTCTTTTTTTTTTCAGTGGTAAATTAATTATTATTGCAAGTGAGATGAAGCACTCTTCGTGATTTATTTTTCAAATTTTCTATTTTATAACTGAATTTAATAAATTAGTATTACGAAACGAAGAAGTTGTTTCACTCATAGTTTGCTCGGGTTTATATCAAGTGAATGGCCCTTCTGGCTAGTGTCTTTTTTCAGCACTCCTTGATTCCAGAGCGTTTGTTTTTGAAAATACTGCTGGTATTTATTTGATACTGACAAACACTTTTAATTTGTTGTCGTATTGTTTAAAATTTGTATCATTTTTAAATAATTTTATTAAATATCCAATACTCAAAATATATGGTTGAGTAACATTCAAATTATATGGAAATAATTGAAATTACATAAAGTGTACTTCAATGTAAAGTTGTTTGGTTCTTAAGAGCCATATGGTTTTAGTCAATTCCTCTTTCATTTTATAGTATTCAAACCAAATTTTCAATTTCTGATTAAATTCAAATTCAGATTGCTTCACATTTAGAATATTTTGATTTTGATGTTTGGTAATTTGATTCTTTTATCTATAATGAGGCTTAATTATAGAAAATGGATAAAATATTTTGAGATCATTGGAAGAAGTCTTATATCCTAAAAAGCATCCATTCTTCTTCCTTTTTTGCATTAATTAGGTCTTTAGATCTTCAGATTTTCATTTGAGTAGTTTGTATAAATCTTTAGGTTTTTGTACAAGTAGGATTTATAATAAGAAACTCTTAGATTTTTTGTAGGCTCTAAAGAACTTTGAGATTTAGTTAAACTAATTGGAATTTGAATTTTGTTCCAAAACCTTTTACAGAACCAATGAAAAGAAGTGCACAATCTCAATATCCTGAAAATTATTTTCATTCCATACAACATCAATTACATTAACATCTTTTTTCCTTAATTATATTATTATTGGATATAGATATATTATTTTTTATTATTAGATATATTATATTTTATTATTAGATATAGATATATTAGATATATTATTAGATATTGAGGTAGGACTTATAAAAATTTTTAGAGTTTTGATAGACAAGTTAACTTAAATTTAGAATTAGTTAGGAGGTATCTTTAAGTTGAATAAAATTTATGATTATGACGATTTGGAAGTCAGGCTATTCTTAAGTCAAGTCAGGTTTATGTTTATGGGTAATAGGCACTTGTTAGAAATTTGTTTAGTGTTTTGAATGAATACATTTTTGTGCGTAATGTCCTATGTAGGTAGTTAAAGTATTCATTGGGGTGTTTTAATTCCATAGCTACATATAATTTTAATTCCAACCACTAGTGCTATAGTCTTATTCTATACTGAATCGATAACGTCGCATGTGAAACGAAAATGATAGAGGAGTTAAGTTCGTGGGATAACAAAGGGTAATCTATGATTGTAATTTTATTGACTAAGTACAGAATAGATGTAACATGTAATACTTTTTTGTGTTCCATGTTTTGGGGGTCACTTGATCCCTTCCCATTTTTATGTCACATACGACGTTATCGATTGAATATAATAGTAGTTTGAATTAAAACCACGGACAAGGCAGGAATAGTTCAGTGCTTTTTGCTTTTTTGAGTTCTAGGTTTTTGGGGGTTACCTACCCTCTCCTACCATTCCATTTTCGTGTTGTATGCGACGTTATCGAAGCAGCGTAGTACTGGTTTGAATTACAACTAAAGTCTTCTATAAAATTATAAATAAAATATAAAACAAGATATCCTATAATTACAACAAAATATAGAATTCTATCCTTTTACAATACTTCAGAAAGCATTGTACACTATCAAAATAATAAATTATTGTACAATAATAGTTAAATGATTCGTTTAATTAGTTTCAAACAAAATTGTAATTCCATATATCTGAAATATAAAAATGTAAATTTTTTAATTTTTCATATTTTAATCTTTGTGTTCTCAAATCAATTATTAATTATACTATATTATGAAATATAGATAGTGTGACTCGCAATCAGACATACAGTCAACACAATTTATCGGTAAATTAAAAGGACAAATTACGTCCAATGGAAAAAGCGAACCTAACCCCAATGAACAGAGCAAAAAGGAATGAAAAGACTAAAAGATCACCAAAATTTTACTTCTGTGGGTAAATACATACATCAATTAAGTACTTGATCTTCACAATTATATTAAAACTAAGGCTTAAAACAAACGATGCGAGTTAAAAATGAAAAGTAAGGATGCACCAATATCCATTTTTCACGAAACGATCATACTTTATTACAAAGAATATGCAATAAAACATAGATTATGGCCTACGTATATCTACTTTATAATTAATTTAAACTAAGACACATTTTTGCCACGATGTCCTTGAAATATCCCACGGCATCCTACGAGTTTGTCATTTCATTTTAGACTGCCAAAAAAGTTTCTAAACGAATTTTAGATCGTTTAACCTGGACTGTTTGCCTAGTTTTTAGCTTAGCACCGCTTTCCAAAGATTAATTAACTGGTATAAGAACAAAGTGAAGAAGCAATGTAAAGATTAATTTTTAGAAAACTATGCCAATTACTAGGTCTCATATACGTTATCTGCTGTCGGTAACTGAGCAACGAATGATATATTATCATACAATGATACCACACAGTTTTGGTAACCCTTCTTCAGTTCCAAACACAACCTTCAAACACATTAGTATATATTTTCAAATGTTCCAATAGACGTTTCAAACTCATTTTCATTCATTACAAGCATTTGCAATTACGTCTACAATCATTATCATCCTCGTATACGTTCCAAAAATATGCGCTAACAGTTATCTTCAAATGTAGAAATTATAAAACGTATTGCACTGAAAATTACCCTTCTACAAAGTAATTAACATATATAAATGAGAAAAGAGATCTACAGCAATCAGAATCAGAATTGTAGTCATAAAAACTTTAGAAGGGGACTTTTTGCTTTAACCGTCCTGCTCTTTATTCGTATTCTGTACTTTAACCATAGAAAGCGTAGATAGTCGTCGGGAAGCACATCCTTTCATGTTTTGTGTCTTATTTATGAGGCAAATATTAAATGGTGAATGATGTATTAAGTAATACTACGACCCTTTTTCTGCTTCACTGAAAACAATCATATCGTCCGTAGCGATCCATGAATCTCAGTATTTAATTCGTAATTTACGTATAATTCGCATTTTACATAAATCTCTAAAAGCTGATATGTGTTATTAAGAATATGTCTATCTATTCATTGACTTCATTCACGCAAAATGTTACCTTTGACGAACACCGGAATTTGCCTTCGCTGAGTAAAAGGAATACGGAATTTACCGCTTGAGAATGCTTTAATACTATCTAATCTCCCAGCTGGTCTCGCGATATCTTTTATACCTATCATTAGAAGAAGCAGTGAGGTAAAACGACGCGACGGTGCGGCGGTTACCTAAATGATTTTTGCACGGACGAAACTCGGAAGTTGTTGCATCGTTTAAACTCGAAACTTCTCGTCATCTTCGGGTGTAGGTTATTCGATAGCGTCGCAATGAAATTGCGCTCCTCCATTCGCAAAACAAAGTTAGGGAATATTAAACATTACCTTTAAAGTCTTAATCGGTTCCACTAGCGAATACTAATGCAGGGTAAATAATATTACGTCGGTGAAATTCAAATATAAAATGTTATCAGCGGTAATGAATTATTCTTTGTCTATAAACTATTATCCGATAAATTTCTAAACTCAGTTGCCATCGACTGTCAATATTACATTCTTTAATTATCTAATCCACCTAAAAACTATTAATTAGATGATCCATATAGAATTAACAAACAATCTCGTGGACTATTTTTGAACGGGCAACAAATCACTTTAGAATAAAGAAACTGTGAAAATAGCGTTCGAAGAATCTTCTAATTTCAGATCATTGGAAAAGATAATGAATCATTATTTTGATTAACTAAATTTACCATTAATTTAGTCAATAATTCATTAATGGCTTGTTAAAGTACATATAAATAATTTTGGTCATAAAAGAGTTCAAGCTTTATGTAATGAAAACATTTAATATGCTCCACCCTAACGCGTATCCACTGATCGATAATAATTATAGGTATTTCGACTAATCGAGCTCGTGAATAAATAAACGCGATCCTCCCGAACTCTTGCTATTCTTAAGATTATCCCCACGAACCACGCTTGTGTTTCACTCTTGCAAGTGTACAACTCAACCCGCGGGTCTGATTCAAGTTAGCCACACGCCGAGCAAATCAATCACGTCGCACGCACTCGGCACATATGCCGTTAATGTGCACGCGGGACCACCAACTAGCGTCAGGGAGAAGGACCCAAGGATCAGGGTGTGTTTCCGTTTCGAGGATAATTACTCGTCGGTTCTCTGATCTTCCGCGGCTGACTACGATAACAGCTTCCTAAACAGGGAATCGCTTCACTAACGCTAGTCAAGAATGACGAATAGATGTTCGTGAATCAAACAGATTCATTGTAACAGCTACTTCCGTTTTCGCAATCTACTTGGTTTTGGGATTAGGCACCTATAATTAGCTAGGGTTAATTGCTCTTTCGCGTTGATTGGCTTTCAGTTAAATTTCTCGATCATAGACGAGGAAGTATTGCTGTGAAAGCAGAGTAGATTTCATTGAAAAGTTGGATTTATTTAGGAAAGGAGAAGGGGATTATCGATTCTCGACTAAAGTTAGTCGATCAGCCAATTATTAATCAAGTCTTTTGCGAGATTCCATTATACTCTTCACGTTATCAGAGAAATTAATTGCTCAGAATATTAGATTATCGCAAAATCCTCTATATACAGGATGGTTGGTAACTGGTGGTGCAAGCGGAAAGGAGGATTCTTCGCGAAAAAAGAAATCGAAAATATAGAATAAAAATTTTTCGTTTGAGGCTTTGTTTTTGAGAAAATCAACTTTGAATTTGCGCTCGGTACGCATGCACTTTATCACGTCTCGTTATAACGGATCTCACCGTAGATCGTTGTCTCGATGGAAAAATAAAAAAAAAAAAATTTTTTTTATTCTATATTTTCGACTTCTTTTTTCGCGTAAAATCACCCCCTTTCCGTTTATACCACCAGTTACCAACCACCCTGTATATGTATATGACATGCACTATGGAGAATTATACAACATTCTGATGATTGAACGTTGTGATAATGTATGTATGTGATGAACAAATTGCTTCATAACTTGAAAACCAAAACCGACGAAAAGTTATTGAGAATGAAAATCTTGATAATATATTTCACAGTCATTTAAATCGACGAGGTCGCCATTCCCAATAATTAAACTCTTAATAATTATATTTAGTTAATTAATTACAATTGTAGTATCTTTTTCGTTTAATGAGACAAATTATAAAGAATACGAGATAGAAGAGGAAAAAAAGAAGCTAATTTGTGTATTGTATTTCTTTCTATATAATATGATTTTATAAATATAAATTTAATTCCAAATTAAGTTTTGCACAGATTATTTACGTATCCAGCGGCTTTGGTAGGTACTCGCACTGATAAATATCTGCTGATATACAGAGTGGGGAACATAAATCGGAACACCTAAAGCGGAATATCTAAATATCTTCGTTTTTAATGGTTGTATGAAAAAAACTATACAGGACAAAGTTATGCTATATGGAGGAGTACACGCAGTGCTAGATCATGTTTTTTCCGAAAGTTATTTTTTAAATAAGATTTTAAGGTCATCATTATTTTTTTGTAGGACCATATATTTGTTTAATACATTAATCGATCCATCTCGATATTCCCTACAAAGATTTAATTTAACAGCTACTTTAACTCTAATTTGTCAAATTGAAGGTATAGAAGTCAAAGAGAATGTAAATACAAGAATACCATTTCGCGCCTTTCCTTGTCTTCGATATACAGAGGAACCTAGATTATCGGAACTAATAATGATAAATGTGTTTGAATTATAGAACAATAACTTTTTCTGTAATGAGTGTCATATATTTGGAACCATATGATACTAGGAAACAATTAAACGCTACATAAAATCTTACGCGTCCCATACCTTTCTTGTCAATAATTCATATTATATTTCTTAATATATTTTTTAATATATACATCTTAATATATGTAATTCCTTCGAGTTATTTTCATTTTGTAGCTCAAACCATTTAATTGTCAGTGGCATCATAAATTATTCAACTATGTCTTCAAAGCTAAGTTCGTTGTCTATATTTTCCTTTACAAAATCTACAAGAATATCGGTCGTACCTATTTCTTTGTTGATATCACTTTCAAACCAACATATTACAGAGGCTCTGTCACACCCTTCGCATCCTGGTAATCGCTGCAGTAAGTGCAATGTTTCATCTATGTCCCTTTCTCTTATTTCGATGTTTTCCGTACTCTTTTTGCTTTCACGGTTTAAAAGCTTGTTCCACGCGTTTTCCAGTATTACCTTGTCGACCTTTAACCAAGCATCACGCATTATGCGACAACAATCCCTGAACCCTAATTTGTCATGATTTGCTATGACTTCGTCCACTGTACGGTAATCAGATATTGGCATTATTGTTCTCAGAAAATCTTTTCGGTATATTCGCTTGAAACATGCGATTATTCCATGATCCATTGGTTGTATGAGCGGTGTAACGTCAAATGCAAAATACATGATTTTAACTAATTCATCTTTTGTATTTATTAACCCGCTTTCGTGACTCGAGCCAGCGTTATCTAGCAACAACAGAGTTTTCTCTCTGCGTCCGGTTTTCATTTGTTTTTCTGTAATTGATTTTAAGAAACATTCATCGAACCATTCATTGAAAATTTTACTGTCCAGCAAACCGTTGGTGTTAGTTCTGTACATAACTGACAGATCATTTGAATTATAATTTCTGTTACGTCGAGATTTATTACTTCCGCCTATTATTAGTATTGGCAACATGTGACTTCCGGTGACATTTGCACAAAGAAATGCAGTAACCTCTTCTTCCATCTTTTCTTTTTTTTTTATCGTTCTCTCATGATGGAAGATCGAAGTTTCTTCTGGTACTGTTCTCCACGTTATTCCTGTGTTATCGGCATTGTAAACGTTGTCCAATGAGTATCCCTCGTTTAACAGAAGTTTTTCAAAGTTAGATTTGGCGATATCCGCTTCAGCTTTATTTGTGATTCGAAAATGTTCATCGATATCCTTTTTACGGAGACGGTAACGAGTTTTAAATTTTGCCACCCAACGGGCACTGGCTATGAAATCAGATTTTATCTGTAATTTTTCCTTAAGTTCCATAGCTTTTTGGGATATCATTTTTCCTGTCACTCGTGCGTTTTTATCTCTATTTCGTAAATACCACCGGTAAAGAACGTTTTCTAATTGTATATGCTCTGACTTTTTAAAATGTTTTGTAGAACTACTAGCAGCCGCTGAGCTGCCCTCGAAATTTACTCTTATCTGTTTCTTGTTTGATTTTATTTTGCTCACAGTGTTAAGTTTAAGATTGTACCTTTTTGCTATGGATTTGTGAGTCTCACCATTTATTATCAGTTGAAGGATATCATACCTGTCGGCAATTGTCAACAGTGCCCGTTTCTGTTTTGTCGCCATTATTGTGTGGAACGTATTCTAATGTAAATACCGCCCTGAAATGTTGTGACGAGATTTTATATAGTTGTCGATAATTTTGATCGGGGGAAACAGATACTATATGGATTATATACGTATATAACGTATGTATATAGGTATATATACGTATGTAACTTATGTATATAGGTATATACGTATATGAGATACACTATAGAGAATTATACAACATTCTGATGATAGAACGTTCGGATAATGTATGTATGTGATGTATAATGAGGTTATATATTGTATATCAAAATAACATTCGACTAATAAAATAATATTCGACCAAGAGTTGATAGAGTTGATAGAAGCAAGCACCATGAAATTTGTGAATTTATTATGAAAATAATAAAAATAATTTTATTTGCAAATAGTTTACTAATAAATGGTTTTTTGTAACTGAATTTATATTTCTGTCTATTCTATAAACGGTAACATTTTCAAGAATACTAATAATCCATTGTTTCTGCGAATATTGCAAAGCTTCTTTTCATGGTTTTATTTTTGAGTATTTTTACGTAATTTTGTAAGAGCAACAGATGATGATAATGATTATTTTTAATGTTTGTGTGGAAAAGATTACACAGGACAAAGTTATGCTATTTCGAGGAGCACACGCAATGATAGATCATGTTTTTTCCGAAAGTCATTTTTTAAATAAGATTTGAAGGTCATCATCATTTTTTTGTGGGACCATATATTTCTTTAATACATTAATCGGTCCATCTCGATATTCACTATAAAGGTTTAAATTAACAATTACTTTAACTCTAACTTATCAAATTGAAAGTATGAAAGTCAAAGAGAACGTAAATACAAGAATACCATTTCGCGTCTATTCTTGTTTTGCCTATATTGCAGAACCTTGATTATGGGAACTAATAATAATAAATATTCGGATAGTAGGAAAACAGCTTTTCGTATACCCAGTGACATGTATTTAAAAAAAAATGGTACAAACAAACAATTAAACGCTAAATAAAATCTGACCCATCTCATTCCTTACTTGACACTAAAACATATTATATTTCTTAATATATTTAATGTGTATGTCTTAATATAAGTAGTTTCTCCGAGTTATTTTCATTTTGTAGTTCAAATCATCTAGGCCTTTTATGGAGAGCTATCATCAAGTATGTCTTCAAAGCTCTCGTCAGTAAGTTTGTTCGCTTCTGTATCCATAGCTACATTTATAAAATCTATAAGAGTACTGTTGATATCGACTTGTATGTCGGTATCATGTTTCTTATCACTTTCAAACCAGTTCATCACAGCGATACTGTCGCACCCTCTGCATCCTGGTATTTTATTCAGTTTTTTAAGTGCTTTATCTATGTCCTTTTTTATTGTTTCGGGGTCTTCCGAACTCTGTTCGCTTTCATCCTTCAAAAGCTTCTCCCACGCGTTTTTTATTATTGGATTCTTGACATTTGACCCAAGCATTACCTGTCATGCGTCAACAATCCCACATATTTAAGTGGTATTGGTTGACTATCTCTTCTTCCGTTGTATAGTGTTTAGTACATGGAGTTAATGTTTTCAGCAATTCGATTCGGTACATTCGCTTGAAACGTGCGATTATTCCATGACCTATTGGTTGTGTGAGCGGTGCAGCGTCACATGAAAGATACATGATTTTAACTAATTCATCTTTTGTACTTATTATCCCGCTTTCGTGATGAGTGGCAACGTTATCTAGCAACAGCAGAGTTTTCTTTCTGCGCCCGATTTTCTGTTGTCTTTCTGTAATCGATTTTAAGAAACATTCATCGAACCATTCATTGAAAAGTTTACTGTCCATGATAGGTTTGGTGTTTGCTTTGTAATTTTTTTTTTTATATTTTTCCATCGAGATAACGATCTACAGTGAGATCCGTTATAACGAGACGTGATAAAGTGCACGCGTACCGAGCGAAAATTCAAAGTCGATTTTCTCGAAAACAAAGCCTCAAACGAAAAATTTTTATTCTATATTTTCGACTTCTTTTTTCGCGTAGAATCCCTTTCCGCTTGTACCACCAGTTACCAACCACCCTGTATAACAGAAATTGCTATATTGTGAAATGTTAAAAATTGTAAAAGTTATTTATAGAAATTGGAGATAAACAGTAAGTTAAGAAATGTACATATTGAATTTCACAGTCTTGTGATCTGAATCCTATTGAAAAACCAGAGAGAAAATTTTGAGAAGATTCTGCGATCATTTTTGCATTATACCATCCAAACATTATCCTATTCCTATTTGTTAATTACTGTTTACTAATCTTCTACCAAGTCGAAGGAAAGTAAGAATATTTTTAGTCTAAAAACTTTTATCTAGCAGACGATTGGTTGTACGTTGTTATTTCGGTCAGACGAAGGAACCGGTTATCTTTTGAAGAAGCTGAAACACTCGGTGTGAATCGTTGTCAGAGACACCTTTGAGACGGAAGCAATTTTCCGACGCCATCAGGCGTAACGTAAAACACTTCTTGGCGTAGTTCTGGAGGATTTTTTTCCCGTGGATTCATGGCATGAAATGAGGTTCGGCTGTTTCGTTTCTTCGGTGCTGCTTGCTTTAATCGCACAGCGGATCCAAAGGCATAGAGGAAAGTGGGATGTTCGATTAAGTGGGCTCGATTTTATCGTTCTACGATTATTCGAACTACTATTAGTCGGGATCTTCATTAGCCGATGTATCAGGAATGTACGGGGTACTTCGGAATTGCACTGGAGTTCGTTAATTAATTCGTTACCTGAGTTCGTTAAAGGGAACGAGTAAAACCGGGCTTTAACGCCGGGCGTGTTCCAATCTAAAGCTTTCTTATCTCCCATTCTTCCGCTATTGGCAAATTTTCTGATGTCATATTATTTTTATAAAGGATTAAATGGCAAATTGAACCACATTGATTATCGAATAATAATTTATTTTCTCAGAGATTCGTAGCTTTTTACAAACAAATTTTATCCCTGTTGCTAAAAGAATCCCTCTATGTAAGGAACAACATATTTAAAAAATTTATGGTGTTACGTATAATTTATACATATAGTTCGAAATCCACCATTCTGTAAATTATTTCTATACAACACAGCGTTGAAAAAGTTTCGAAAAAGCTCGAGATATTGTAAATCATCGTAAAGAATGTCTTTAGAGTTTTACCTTCGTGTTCCAACAGGCGTCAGTCGTAAACGTTAACGTTTCTGACGAAGCCCAGCTATAGTTAAATCTTTTTTCATTGTATCGAGTGCACGACGACAATCGACTGTATCGATCCCCTTTTACGGTTCGATGGTGTACGCCAGGTGGTTGGCGAGGAAATCGCGCGTCAGAATAGGAACTTGACGAGTGCAAGTGTGAGCGCACTTGCACGAGTAATTATCGAGCGACGCATACAGAGCGTGCCCGGTCTCTGGAGGATTAATTAACTCGTTCTGCTCGCTGGACACCGGCTCATTACGTGGATCGACGAGCCACGCTTCGTTGGTGTTTCACGAATCGCCTCTCCATGCGTGTACATGTTCAATTTTCTCGAATTTACCTTCTAATCCTCGAGACTCGTCCATCTCACTCTGAAAACTCCAAATTACCATTCCGAAACGATGTACATGTTTAGATACCGCCCTGGTTTCTCATTCGACCCGTTAACAGGATCATTTTTCACGTATATTTCAGCGTAACCTTTTCTCCTCTCTCGCTTTTTCTCCCTCTGACGCTTCACAGTTTCATCGAGCAGGCACATAAATTTCAATTTTAAACAGCCTGACGTCTTGCGTGTCCGCAGGAAGGATGATCTGGCGTTGCCCAGGTAGCCACTGAACACGTTGCAAGAGAGTAAAAAAAGGTAAAAGAAGAAAAGAGAGAAAAATAGAAGGAAAAGAAAAAGCGGAAAGGGAGAGACGAGAGTAGGCCGCGATTACGGTATCTGGCTTGATTAAAAGGCCATCCCGTAGAGGCGATATTGATTTTGGTCGATGCTTTTAAAGCGGCTACGGGGGTCCACGAATTAATGTAAAAGCGCGCGCTACCAGGGATAGACACGTTGGATTTTTCATGAAAATTAGCCGGCCGCCGATGTCATTTTACCTCCCACGTGAGAATTCAATTTCTGGAATCCGCCGCGCGATATGATTTACCCGAACGACGGACGTTCGATGCACCGCGCGATCCGATCTCCATGATTCATTTTTAATTTGATCCGCGTTAAGCCGCTCCAGATGAATGTACTGGCTGCGATGCTTGAAAATTTCGCACATAACCATGACGATAATAAACGTCGGTACGGGGAATATTCGTCGTGTGTAGAGAGGAATGTAGAGGGTTGTAGTTTGCACTTTATTCAAATTTCACGAAGAAATTCGATATAATATACTTGAAAGCACATTGACGAGAATAAGAATAGGAGAATTATCGTAGATTTCAGAAATTTTTATGAAATATATCCCAAGAGAACAACCCATATATGCACCCGAGGTACGTGTTGGTTGGTTTATTAAAGAGACAAGTGAGGAATTCGTAATTGTCAGTTATATTAAAATCATTTTAAGTACAAGTACAGAGATAGTGTATGTCGGTCGTAATCGTCGCTCGCTCAATGCTTCTGTTCAACTCTATGCTCACTATTCGACTGTATGATTCGTTATAATGATTCTTCTAGAGAGCACGTTCGTCTATTTGTATCGACCGGTGTTATTACGAAAAGTTCAAATGTGACTCCGGTTGACGATTACAAATAACGGCGATAATATTTTTCCGGAGTTTGTTTACCTTTGAACCTAGCAAATTAAAACAACGTTGGCTGAGTCTCTTCCAATTTTCCATTGATTCATGTGCCGCTACAAACTCTTTTAAAAAGAACTTTGATCTGGTTTCCACGTTTCAATCAAAAGCTAGAGTTTCGTTGTGTCTAACGCTGGACCGACTATGTTCAAGTTTTGAATCGAACTTGAAACACGCGAGCGTAGAAATTCGCTCTCAGTTGCATCGCTTTTTCACGCTTCACGGCTGCGGAGGCTGCGACGAGCATTAAAGGGGATGAAGCGAGGCGCGTGACACAGATTTAGATAAAAGTGTTGTAGGCTCGGCCCCGGGGCTAGCTTAAGCACGGAATTATAGAATTAGAATCGACGAGATCGCGATATCCCTTTATCGTGCTCCACCACTGGCGTCGCGTAGTTTTCGAGGGGATGATGTTATTTTCTTTCTTTTTATCCATTGGTGGACGAGTGAAAAGAATCATGAAGCGGTGAAAGGGACAAGGAGAGAGAAAGAGAGGACACTGGGCGGTGTAGAGGTGAACGGAACGCGTTTGAACGAAAAAAGGGGTTTGAAAGGGGGAGGGGTTTGGTTCCGAGGAATAAATCCGCTCATGCTCGACGTACACGCGCCGGCAGGAACGATGTCCGCTAGTACGTACACCCGCGGGATTTCCATAATTTGAATTGTAAAAGTATTCGGCCTCCAATTGCAGCTTCCAAATTTATGCAGTCCGCCCCCGTGCTGGCTATCCCTTTCGCGACGGCCCTTGAGGGAGACTTCACACGAAACCGAATATCGATGCGTGCCTAGGATCCTCTTTTACGTCTTTTACGGTCTTGAAAATCCTTTTACTAGAATTCAGTGCTTAGAATCTCGCGAAGGATAAGAGCGCCTGAAATTTTTCGTACGTAATTAGGACTAACTGATTCATAAGAAGTAAATGACGGGATGTATCTAGTGGAGTAGATACGGGATGAAGATTGTAATTAATAATTAAAGATGGTTATAGGAAATCGTGTATCGCGGTTGTTTTGAACGATTTTACATTAAAAGATGCGATTCGTACACATCATTAAGATAATTATATTTTTATTAGCTTAATCTCAATCCTTAACCCTATAATTTTTCTTATCTAAACTAGCGGCTACTGAGGCAAACTCGTATAATAAGAAATAAACGGATGTACCAGAGGAAAGAATATTCAGTCTGTAACTTAAGTTTCGTACTTACTTGTATTGAAAGTGAGTGGCGAAAACGGTGTCTACAGAGACGACTGCTTCTCCCTATGACGCGTCTGCACCTAAAGCTAAGCATACGAACACGCGAAGAATTCGAAGTTTGCAATCTGTGGAACGTGTACGTGACACTTAATAATCGAAGTCTTGAGGCAAAGACATTTTTAATCATTCCCAGGAATCATGGAGAAAAGCAAAGATTGCAACCGATTCGAGACGTACGAGCAAGACGACATCGAGGGACGCAATCTCCACCGTGCCTCCATTTTCCGTTCGATTCTCGCGTGTGCCATCCCCGGGGACCGCGAACGAGAATTTTCGACGTTGAAAAATGCAAACTGCGTCCTCGACAAGGTGCGTAGTTCCTTCGTTTTGCCCCGGGAATATTTGTCGGTTTTTTGGCACGGTTCTTCGCTATCGGATAGCGTGGCAGGAAGCAAAAGAATTATTATGCCTCTGTCTATGATTTGTCAACCAGATCGTAGACGTGTTCGGAATGTCTTCTTCTCGATATTTCCGCTAAAATATCCCGCCTTCACTTTCGAATACCAAGAAACAGCTATCGAAAGATTATGATTCATATATCGTCTGGAACATATATTCTTCGTTCTATGATTGCTTTGCTGGAATTAGGGATATACGCACGATAAACTCGCGCCCCAACGAGAGACAATGAAGACACTTATTATCGTCGGTGTATTAGGCGAAAAGGGGGAAAATTATTCGATTACGGGGGTGTATCCCGAGGAAAAGGGAGGATAATTGCATTAAGCAAGAGTTTATCATCCGAAATTAGAAGACCAAACGAGAAAAGTTCTTCGATTACCAGCTACATAAGAAGGGTATTCTTTTTTTCTAAGATACTTCATATTCCTTTTCGCCTTCTGTTTTCTTTTTCTTCCATAATCGAAAAAACGTGACTTCCCTTTCACAAATTGAAAATCAAAAACAACACAATTATTAACACGTTCGTTGTAAATTCGATTCAATAATTTTTATTCGTAATATCTGTTTCCACCTATATTGGAAAACTTTACTCGCGTATTTCATGTGAATTTTTAAGAACTTCTTTCAGAATTTTCTGATTTTTAATTCGCGTTTCAAGATGTACGTAAATTAAAAGTACACGTCAATTCAGATGAACGCAATGAGCGTGTTAAGTATCAGAAATCGCAGAGAAACTCATCCCGCGTCGCGTAGCAAAAAGCAACGGCCAGATAAGCCCGACAACTTAGCCGCTAAGCCGTTCTTCCTCAGGATTATCGGTTCAACCGCGACTCCTATTCGTCATATATACGAATCCGTCGGTGCTACCCTCGTTCTATTTCCTGCGGACAATACCCGCCAACCCCCGGATTCGTTTCGTCTTCGTCCATCTCGTTCGGTTGCTTTTTCCCTTTCTTCCTTTTTCTCGACGCGCGTGTGCTCTCGTTGTCTGGCATCCCCGAAGTCTGCAGTGACAGACAGCTTCGAGGGGATGACGTTCGTCGACCGGATGAATCCCAGGAACGTACAGCTACTCGGCCGATCCCAACGTGGAAAAATCCGATCCCCGTGTAAAACGATTTCTCCGATTGAAACGTTCGTTACCAGGGCAAAACTGGTAGGATCTCTAATCCCTGGGACACGTTTGATTTCTGAGAGTAGAGAACGAAACGAGTGTGGAACGAGGAATTAACTTCTGCCGTTTGAAACGGATATCGTGTTGATTTTGCTTCAACTGAAAAAGGTTCGTTTTTACTTTGGGTATTTTTGGTACGTGTCTGTGTTCGATTTGCATCTATGTTGAGTACTTTTTTTTATGGAAGTTAATAGTATATCAGAAAATATATTGGTAATGTTTCGTTAATGAGTCGTTGACGAATCGTTGATGAATTTACTGTAACCTATTTTTTACGGCACTGTCTGACGGGAAACGAGGGTTCTCGTCCTCGCCACCCTAATTTTGCGGATACGAAACCGTGGAGGGACATCAGGTTGTGACACCAGAGGGACGAGACGAGAGACACCGTGACATTCGCCGTAGAATCTTGATTAAATAAACATGAAGAAAGCCGTTCATCACGCGTCTGAAGGGACGACGTAGCGACCCACTGACACGAAAGAATCACTACGAACTTTGTTTTCGAGGGGAAGCTGAGTCTAGGGGTGTGGGCGTCATTAGGTGCGGATCTTGATGAGAAGTGAGTGACGATTAGGATGCAATTTTATAAATGAACTACAATTTCATGCGTAATCACGAGTGGATGCTTTATAAAATATACGAAATTTCTTTGTAATTTCCTTTTTTAATATTCGTCGATCGCTATGCAACAACAATCCGTTGTTATATTAAACACAATACAAGAAAAGACAGTAGTCTTTTCTCGAATTATACTTGTTAGTGAAGAGAATAACTTTTAACGATTCGTTAGTAGTTAAAATTGATCTTATTCATCAGTCTTTCTAATGATAAAAACAAATTTCTAAGTTTGAAAACATTGAAAATATCAATTAGTTGCAATTTATTCTTCCGTTCCTTTAATTCTGGCTTAATTATTCAAAGTTGTATAGTTTCTCCCCATCGTCAGCTACCGTTCGCTCTGAATCGGTGTTCTGCATTTTAATTCCAATCGAAGTAATCGCCAATGCACCATAGTCGCGGTATTAACAAGTAATTTATTCTCCGAAACTTTTGGAATCTAATCGCGCCAGGTACTCCGCTCGCGTAATTTTCGATGCTCATATCGGATCGAGGAATTAACGAAGTTGGAGACCCGGGTTTCCGCTCGACAGGTTCTGCCCATCGTCGTTTAGCCTGGTTCGTCGGAAATTAATTCGGACATCCATATATCGATTGGAAGTTGAAGAGACGAAAGTGACGATCTCTGAAAGCTCGCCTCATTGATTCCGCGACAGGGTTGTATCGTATCTGGTCTCGCGAGAGGAGAGAAAAACACTCTACGCAACGTACCGTCTTATCGGGATGATTTACAGAAGGATACAGTGCATATCGCGCGGAAGAAATGCATCACAGAGCGTGCAAGTACGTTCGTCTAGATTTATGGGGATCGTCGAGGAGCATTTCTAACCGGGGTTTCCTTAAAACCCGCCAGGAATTCGCAGTCTTATTCTTGCTTCCGTGCTCTCTCAGAAAGTACCGCCTCACCCACTCGTGGCTAGGAATCAATTTACAGTGTAGCGAAACACGCGAGTGTACGCCTGGCCTTCCTTGGGATCGCCCAGTTTAGAGCATTTCGCGATCTGAATAACTGTGATGAAGGAGACTAGAATTTCCACTGCACTTTTCATGTGCTTTCCCTGATTTATTTTTTATAGAGTAATTGTGTATCTATATTTTAGGATTTCCTTAGGTATTAGAATCAATTTTGTTACAAGAATTCTGAGTAGGCTGATTTTCCTTCGAATTTCATAAGGTGTCTATTGATATATTTTGGAAAGAGATAATTTATTAAATATACTAAATATTATACGTATGTATATTAAGTATATTGTATATATGTATATTGAGATTTTGTGTCAAGGGACAAAGATCAGACAAATGATTAGTGAGTATTAAAAAAGCTAACATTTGAAACTACTTCTAAATTCCTCAGAAAAGTAGTGTACACATATTATGTCCATTATGCTTGTTTTTCACTTAAGATTATGTTTGAATTGAACAGAAACTACATCTTTACATATGTATGTACAAGTATTCCTTTAAGCAATAAACTGTATTGTAATCACTTCGATCGATGTAGCATTTATTTCCTTTTAACGTTTCAATTCCTTGAATTATCAAATAGCCCTATGTGAAACTACAATTTTCACCCTCTTCGAAAGAATCTCTTCAACTTTATCGATTTCCAATTTTACTCGGAGCTTCATCTTCCCCACGAATCCATTCATTCTCAGAGCGGCTTTACGCGAATTTCGAACAATACAACGACCACTAATAACACTTTAACGCGTGTTCTATTAACGGGCGTCGCCCGCGCCCTCGAATGGGGATGTAGCAGAAGAAAAGGAGAAAAAGACGATGAAACACAAGGTGAACGAAGAGAACGAGGAGGAGGTGTACGGCGTGTCGTCGAGGGAGGCGAACGGGGTTAGGTAGAAAACCGGCATAAATCACAATTATAATCAACGTGCACGAAAGTTACACCAGGTTCGTCCCCTTTGGCCCCGCTACTCGCGACTGCCGGCGTCGCATGAAAATTTATCGTTTAACTTCGGTTTCCTTCAAGGTCGTTGTTTCTCGCTGCTTTGCATACGTTGCTTCTTTCATGGTTTTTCACGAGTTTCCCAGAGCGAGAAGGGAGAGAATCGCAGGATCGTTTGCGTCACGCTGCTGCGCCTTTCTGTGCCGGAAGCTCGTCGAGACGAACAACGGGAATAGAAAGGAGATTATTCCTCGAACTCTCCGACCGTTTCCTTTCGCGTTAACTATGAAACCTCAGAACTCGGGAACCAAGAGGATAAAGCCAACGAGAATAGCGAATGGAACATTATTTATTCATTTGGTAAGATGAGAAAATATACCGGGTTATTTGAATAGTATGTAGGGTTTTTGAAAATTTATTTGCGTTCTGGTGTGCGTTTGGTGAAATTAAGGGAAGGTTAATTAACGTGAATTTGAACAAATAGTGCTTGGATTGTTGAACACGATGATTGTAGGAAGAAATTCGGAATTCTTTATTAAGGGAGATATTTTTCAAGAAGGCGACGATATTAGGTATCTTGTGACACGATGAAAAGTAGGAAAAGAATATTGAAGCTTAGTTGAAATATTAAATTCCAAACAAATCCCAGTCGTTGAATATATTTTGTCTCTAGATATCTTTTCTAATTTCACGAAATGGAATACATAGAAATATACGAATGCTATTCGAGGAGAAACCTTCTTCAAAAATTGCCCAATATAGTTTAGGCTCAGTGAAAAGAATAGTATGAATTTTTTTCTAATTTTACTACGAATTTCTCTATTAATTCTCCAACATCTTCGTCATACAAGAGCGCGCTATGCAGTAACAACTTACGGCAAAAGACAGGTTGATAATAATTCAATCAGCCAAATCGTGGAAGGGAGAGATTCACGGCCATTGTGACGGACTGGCTGACAGAGTGGGAGAGATCCATTATCAGTTCCGGATCCATGGCGGTAACAATGTCGATGGAAAAAGTTATTAATAGTTACGAGCTGACGGGCCGTATCGGCCTTTTACGGTTGAACAAAAGTTTCTCTCCGGAGAGGAGGAAGCTCGCTCAAGTCGTTAAGAAAGAATTTCCGGCCGATGCTATTCGGGATCCTCGTATGCCTCGCGAAAATATCACCATGATGACAACAACGTCGGCCAAAGAAAAGAGGGAGTATTATTCTATATGGAAGATGGCAAAATGACGAATGAATCACACGAAGTGATATCTCGTGAATCACTAGAAGAGATATTTCAGCCAAGGTCTGGAGGATCGAGCAAGATTTCTTCCATCGAATAATCGAGCGAACGCGAACGCGAGGGTCTACGTCGTGGCGCGACAAAGTATTTCTTGCCACTGAACGGTATCGAATTGCGCGTCGAATCGAATCAATCGGGGGCGTCGCAATACAAAGCGCAGGCACGAAGAGCCTGACCACGCCGAGAGGCACGTACAAAGTGGCCGGGGATAACTGGAAATCTAGTTTCTTCGTTACGTAGACCCTCGGAGGGTGTAAGGGAAAAAGGAAGAAGAAGGAAGAGGATCTCTCGGTACTCTTGGGATGTAGTGATTCATCTAACGTCACATCGATCGGGGAATACTTTGGACGTGGAAATGTGCAAATTGCAAGGATGACGCGAGAAGGGTGAATCGGTAAGAGTTGGGAGAACACGAGGCAAGCGAGGAACAACGGTAATTCGGCGAAGGAGACGATGAGCAAGAGGCAATTAGAGCGATGACAAATCACAAATTAATCGACGGCAATTAGTCGAGGGCTACGGGCGTACAATCGTCGTCGGTAAATTTAATTTCAGGCCAGACTACTTGTTACGCTGCTTAACGATGTAACAAGTTCCACGGAATTAATCCGCCGGTTGCGCTCGGCCGCGAGCTGAGCGTCGCCGCTGCGCCGCCAGTTACCGCGTTCGCCAGTTTGACGATTTCTCATAGCCAAGCCTGTGAATGTACTTCGGGTAATTCTCGCGGAATCAATTACCGCGGTCTCGTCCCGTAACGGATGACCAACCACCCTCGAACCGCGCTGCAAGACGAATGATAATCGTTTTTCACCAGATGCCTCGGAACTTTGCATCGTTTCCTCCCTTTCTCCCTGTCTTTCCTTCTCCGTCTCGTTTTCGCTGATATTCCATGCACCCCCAGAAGAGTAGTAAATGGTGGTATGCACCATGTTCCGCCGCGACGTAATTTCTCGTCACGTCGATGGCAGGAAGAGGAGATGAATTATTCCGCGAGTAATGGCGAACAATTGAAATACCCTTAGTTGCGTCTCCGGAGGCGGTCTAGGTTCTCGGGAGGGAGCCCCTGAAAAATTAACGTTATTCCACCCCGCGTCCGATGGTACAAGGGGGAAGAAATCGGCGATGGGAAGGACAGAGATGACGGATCCGTGGATGAAGGAATACACGCGGTGCGCTTAATGTTGTGATGATTTGAAATCGATAACGAGAGAGCCGGCCAGCCATGCACAGAAGTCACGCTGAAGTGAATCTCTCCCTCTCGCGTAGGCGATGGGCAAAGAGCAAAAGTCGAATCGCATTATCGTCGAGCGGAAGCATCGTGTGCCGGCTCTTCAAAGAGTCAACTTGCCCTCGACCGAGCTGTGCACGGGTGGATAGAAGGGAAGAAAGGGATAGAAAGGACAGGGATCGAAGTACGACCAAGTAGAATCAAACAACAGGCGGCAGGGGGTGAGGTGAGGTGAAACGCGAAGAGAAGAAGAAGGAGAGGAGGGTGTAGGAAGAAGAGCGTAGGAAGAGAAGAACGCATAGATACGAATCAATAGGTAGTAGGTACGTAGCCGAGGCTCCGTTTTACTGGATCTTCCTGTCGGTAATCAAAGATTTATATCTGCAAGGAGAGAGCGTTGCACGGGATGCTGCGCGCGGCGCACGGAGGTTGAAGGAGGCGCACGATCGACGATAGGGGAGGCTGATGTTCGCTACCGAGTTCCGTTCCAAGTGGAGTGACGGGTAAGCGCGCGCGGACTACGATCCACAGATATCGTGGTCGTCTATGCAAACCGAATAGTAGGATGAATTAATGCCACGGCTACGATACGATATGCTGCTTTTATGTTAATAGCCCGGTGCGTCCACGCTCCGCGACGTACCATTCGCGAGGGAACACTGATGGATGTTTCGCGGTTGCGGCCCAAGATAAGTCGTCCTGCCATTGGCGTAACGATTTCGATGGTACCGCGATAACGAGAGTTAGCCGGTCGCGACTAACCGCGCGAGCGTTCACCGCAGAGATAGAAAAGGAGAGAAGAGCTGCCAGAGAGAAACGTGGCACGAGGTCGTAAATAGAAATCCGTTCGCGTTTATTTTGCACGGCGGAAATATATATCGCTGTCCGGCGATAGGCAGCAATTTCGAATAATTTGGACAGCTCTTATCTTACCGATAACTTATGGATCGAAGTCTACACATCACTCCGAAACCTGTAGTCTAGGCCGTTCTCTGAGTACGTTCGATCGTTCGAGAAAGCACTACAGTTGTTGCTTCGAACTTCGTCTAAGATGTTCGATTTTAACAAGACGCGTGTGCGATGTTCTTGGCATTGTAACCGTTGCTGCTTTTCGAATTCACACTTATCGCGACGAACGTAGCGACGAACTCGTCCCCAAGCATGCATTAGCATACTTAATGGGCCTTTGTTTGGTCAAGTTGAACTACGAATGTCGCGAGCGACACGGTTCGTTAACTTGACCGAATCAAATTACATGAATTTACTGTCCCAACGCCTCCGTGGTATTTCATCGTGGATCTATAGGCACGTGCACACATGGTACCCATCTCTCTCGAGCCGTGTGCCGGTGGTTCCCTGGTCCAGCTGAATCAATTCCGGCAGGACCTTTGCTCTCTTCCTCGCGCGTTCGTTCGTTAAAGCTCAACGATGCATTTAGCCGGAATGATAATTCGAGGCAAACTTGGAAACTTCCATTTACAATTTAGAAACGCTCTTGCCTCGGTAATATAGCGTGACAATATTTAATTTGCATTACTTCGTGCCTCGTCACCTTTCGCCGGGATGGGGGGAGCCATTATTAAATCACGTTGCCGTGCTAATAGTCGAATCTCTCGAATAGGTTCCCCTAACGAACTCGCTAACGACAAGCGTTTCGGTCGCTTCGTGCAAACTTCGAATGCCTAGTTTGAGGATTGCGTCAATTTTGCCTACCAAATAGGTATGGGAAGTTGGAATAGGAAAATACGAAAAGTTTTTCCATAAATCTAGTAACGATCGATCGATTAAATGATAGACAATATTGTTTTGTTACGTCTCTAGCACGTTTTATTTTATTAACCCCAGAACCACCACTGGCTGAAGTATTAAAAGAAAAGAAAAAAGAAAGGAGGTGAACTTAGAATTATAACTAACGGTGGTTGCAAATGCTTTCATTTCTAGAACTAAAATTGTTTTACCGGAACGTGTCAAGCGTTGTAAAGAGTCAGGCGTCCAGAGAAGATAATGGATAAAGATGATCAAATTCGTGAGATTCTGGAGAACGCGTATCTTCAGGAATCATAGATGAAGGATAGCTGGTTGAAGAACGAAATAAACATGGTGATTCGGTTGTTTAGAGGATAGGATGTAAAAGTATCTCGAGATTACAGTCAGAAGAGGGGTATGTTATGGTTTTACGCTTGCTTAATACGTTCTTTGTGATTGTAATTTCCTGCGCCGATGCATTCAACAAGTAAAGTACCCGGTACAAGCCGACCAAAGTAACCTACGGAACAAGAAAAAATGGCGGTTTAATGAACATATCGACAAGGATCCTAGGAAGATTCCGTAGATAAAAGCATCGGGTTGTATCGCGATAAGGGGTTCGGACATCGATGGTATAACGCGGTAATTTGCTGCATAATTCCCATGCTTCCGGCTAGGATTAAATCACCAATTAGTACTAATGTTACACAGAGGCTAGTGTAGGCAAAGCGGCCGGAGCCAACAGAAGCGCTGCCGGCCGAGTGACCGATGAGTCATTGTCATTAGGCGAACTACGGCTGGAAACTGTTCGCGTCGGCAAGGGTTGACGTTAACGGATCGTCGTGCGTGTAAACGAGAGTTGCTCTGGGAGTCCGCGGTGTACGATTCGTCATTGTAATAATTTCGCCTGTTCCTCATCGTAGATCGTTGGTTGGAAAAGGTTCCGGAGGATACTCGATGAATCTCGGGAATTCAGTCAGAGCTCTACTCGATGGAGGAGAAGTTTAACGGTCTCGGCTTTGAAACCTCGTTGTCCCTAGCTCCCTAGCCCTCTGCTCGTTTTATAGCTTCATTACGAGCAAGGGTTCTCGTTTAATAATTCATCACGGCCGCAACCGTGCCGCTGCCGCTCTCGATGCCTGTTCTTTGAAGAATAACGGGCCGCGTCCCGTGCTTCATGAAATACCTGCGATTATCTTTCGAGTTCTTTCGAGTCATTCTCCGAAGGAAAGTTTACTTCATATGCCTCTTAAAACGTTTGTTTCTTTCAAACACAATGGATCTTGAAATAAAGTTTTGTATCTTCTTAGTTAGGATTTTTAGCTTCTTATTTAAGGTGGATTTTGGTGAGAGTACAGTGAATACGTTTAAGAGAGGTTGCTCGAAGATCGTGTCGCTTGATTTCATATTTCTGTAGAATTTCGCAGGCAAAAGACACAATAGAATGTCTCATCCCCAACGGTGAACATATTCCAACTACCACGAGGTCGTACTTTTTAATCTCCCGTTTGAATGGAACGGGATCGCAGCGGCGGCAAAGGTAGGATTAAGAAGCGAGCTAGTCCGCTTATGTGTACGGCAAGCGGTATTCAATGGTACACTGATTTTAATTTAACACCGATGTCTTCGAACCATACACGCGGGACGTTAAATCAGGGGAAACGCTGGCCCCAGTCTAGAGACCCTCGGCTGCTTTGTTCTCCCTTATAAATAATTGTTACACAGCATTGTTAGCCCCGCCATGGTAAGACGAATTTCGCGATTGTTATGGCCCGTGTTATTATGACGTCGTACACGGTAACCATAAACGAACGTGATGCAATAAACTACGAACTTCTTGGACGAGAGGAACGAAGAGGAGGCGAGCGTGTCCCAAGAGTAGTGTGTTTTATCCGAAAACATACATTCGTACGAGGACGGAACACGTTGCGGAGAAACGAGGAGCGTCCCCGAGGTAATTACAAGTTACTTTCCACGAGAGAACGCCTCGTTTTCGATTCGAGCATGTTGTTTCCTCGATCCTTTTAACCTTCCGAAGTTATGCCAGGCTTGTGAAGTAAAAGAAGAAATATGGTCGGACTATTTATCGAATCATTACTGTCCATAGAAATCCAATGACGCGAGGAACTTGAGAAAGGGAGGGGCCCGTGTGCGAGTTGGAAACACGTGGCATGCACGAAGGAAGTCGTGTTTCTTCGGTCGTCGGTCTGTGGATGCCAACGAAATAATTATTGGCTTGCGTGGCTCGATAAATATTCTTGGGTTCGAGTTGGAAACCGTCGACGCTCTTCGTTATGCAACAGCTACCGCGTAAAATATTTGGGACGACTACGCAGTGATTTTAGTCAAATTTAGATAAAAATCTCATGGCTTTACGGTTCGTTTGAATTTTATAGATGCGAGAAAAAGATTGGGAAGAGTATACTTGCGATACATAGTGTTTTTTTACACGTTGCAATAAAAGTTTCTTTCGCATGGACGATCTGAGTATCGGCGCGTTTCTTCTGCGATGAGAACGAAATACGATTCTTGAGAGCACGAACACCGAACTCACGTAAGACGAAAGAAAGAGCAACGATGTCGGTGCGTTCCGGTATGTTTCGCGGTATAAGTACAAATCCAATTTCTACGACTCGTCGACGTGCTCGATGGCTCGTAAGATGAAGATACGCGGAGACGTCGAAGCTTGAGTACCCACGCATGCCTACAAGGTGTTCCGGAAGAATCGTTTAACGGGAATCGTGTTGCTTTCGAGAGGAGTTTCGCAGAATTTTATTTTCCTTGTCAGTGCCCGTATTCAAGGAAGGAAGTGTCTCTCGGCTTACCAAATAATACAGTCCAATGAAGAATTCTTTTTTCTTGGTTACTATTGAACGTTAATCATTGACAATTTCAGATAGAAAATATCTCTAGTTATTTTTGCAATGTACTAGATAATTGAAGATTAAACGAGACCTTACTTTACAAAGTTTTCTATGTAAAAAAGATCGACTCTACGGAATTAATTTTTCATTGATCGAAAACGAAATAGTTACGATAAAGGAACGATTCAATTTGGAACGAAGCAGCGCAACTCGAAAGAAATTTATGTCGACTTGGAATGTCTACTTGTAGGTTAAAGTACTGAAGAAAGCGATGTCTGAGAAAAAGCAGTCTTCAATATATGTAACATGTTTATAAAATTTAGATCACCCAGTAGACATGGAAGAACGGACTTACATTACAAAAATGCGGAGCACCACCAAAGTCGCAAGCGATTTCTCTCGATTCCATGGGAATATCCTTTGCACGACAAAGGAAGGAGTTGTCCGTGGGCGACCTTTTTCATCGAGGTCCGTGGTCGTCATCCAGGATTTTGGTCTAGCAGAGGGCTCGTTTATTGCTCGCGGGCCGTGCATAAAGTATCAATTCTGATCTTCGTACGACGTGTTTACGGCATCCTCGGGTTAACTTTATGCTTTTCTTACGAACTTTACGAGGCGTCTTAGACGCGCGCGACTGCACCAGGACGAGCGCTCCATATCGTTGCACGAAAGACGAAAAGCACGAAAAAAGAGAGGCCGGACGCGGTTTCGTCTCTCGTTCTCTCGTTGCATCCTGTCTCCTATGAATTCTTCGTGATACGTATACAGTCATTCACGAAAGCCTTTGTACACCTTGTAACAAGACTATTGTGTCATTAAAATGGAATTTAATTAAGTTTTATCGTAAAGGTATAATGAATGCTACGTATTAATGTCAAATTCAGTTAAGAGATATTTTAAAGTAACGTATTTTACTATGTAATAGTTATCGTTACTTTATATTCTAACAAATAAGTTAATGATATTAGGCGAGGGTATAACTTGTTTGAATAAGAATAGTCGTTTTATAGGTACAAAGCCTTTCGTGAATGACTGCATAATACGTGTGTGATCGCGCGCGCGCGAAATCCTGACGTGATTCAGATTACGCGGTGCTGTTATGGGTCGTTTATCGCGAGACAATGGATTCGCTGGATCGAATGGAATCTGACTACGCGGAAGATAGATAGTATTGTCGCGCGCGATGCCAGAGACTTTCTACGGTTCCGCGTTTATCGCGGAATTTATTCCGGCCAGCTATTGAATTTCGCGGCCCCGGCTGCGAGTTTCAGGGTTGAGCCGCGTGTAACACCGAAAACACGCGGGGAAACACACAATGCCGGGAACCCACGTGTCACCACGGCTTTTTTTGTCACCCGTAGAATCGATCGGACTTTTTAACCGGTTGTTCTTGCACGTACTCATTCTGTCGCGGAGCTTTTCACGGATAAATCCCTCTAGCAATTCCAGAAAAACTGGACACCGTCGATAATTTGTATCGATCCGCATTTTACATTCGTCGAACGCCAGAATCTTTTGCTCGAACATCTCTTAAGAAGCGTCGAATTTATGCAACAAAAGGAAATTTCTAAACAAAAATCTCTATTGTAATTACGAATAAATTGCTATAACTAAAGTAGTCTATGCATTTATCGAAAGTAAGTACAGCAATATATACGATGTACACAAATACGCAAAACTATAAATAATAAAATATCTAAACTATAGTATTTATTATCATACTTAGCGGACGAAAGAAATTTTCGATGAAAGAAAATTTTCTTCGCATTATTCACTACATTTTCGTGCTAGCTCGTCGATGTTTACATAGCTTCGACAAAATCAAATCCCTGACACCTGTCTGCGTTTGTCTACCGCTC
>NT_176736.1:2787619-2796795 GCF_000188095.3 Bombus impatiens
TCCGTGTCATCCACGGAGCTCGTCATCCTTCGGGGGGTGATTAAGACCATAATGCACCGTTTTGAAGCTTCCGTTTGACGCGGAACGTGTACGTATATCTCCCAAGGGAGCGGGGAAGACGACGAAGGGAAACAGGGATGAGGAGTAGACAGGGAGATTCGAGAGGAGAGTAGCGTGTATGTACATTCACCCTATATCGAGTATAATTGAGTTAGTCGCGTGACACGTCGTTGGTGCTATTCCAGCCGCTTCCGTTGGCTGTTTCGAGGTGGTATCTATACAGAGAGACGGTGCAATTCAGCGAGAGCGTGGGAGAGAGGCGGATGGAGGTGGTTTGGCGTTTACGGCGATGCTGGAAGTTGGTTGGTGGCGGAACTCGTTGCGCCGAGGTCGAACGCGTCGATAAAACGCAAACATTTAATTAAAAGATAATCAACCGGATTGCCCGGTTGCCGCTAATGTTGCAGAACGGGAGATAGGATGAAACAATCGGTTCTTTATGCATATGAGTCGCTGGTTGGTTGGTTTTGGCCCGGTGGACGGCCACGCAGACCGCCTATGTGATTTAATTTTACACGAATATAAATTCGTATCGCGCCGCCTGATACGCCACCTCTGTCCACCCCGTAGTATCCTGCGTCGTTTCATCCCCTTTCGGACCATCGGGATTCGACAGGCGGCTCGTTTCATTGCGGGGAAGAGAGCGAAGGCAGTCGTGACGCGGCGCGTTGCTGCGCTGATGGTGGCACCAGCAGGGGATGGGGATTGGCTGCACTGCTGGTGGATATCGGTTCGATTTCGTGGTCCTTCGGTCGTATTGCGTGACGCGGATATTTCGGATGTACAAGTTTTTCGGCGCGTTGCCGAAAACAAAACCGTGACAGGAAAGAAACGGTGGAAACGGTGCAACTTGTTTTTGGCAGAAAGAAAGTGCATCGACGAAATAAAAAGAGAGGGAAGAAAGCGGAAGTAAGAAAGGAAGAAGATGAAGGGAGATGGAGAAAGAAAGTTGAAAAGGATGGAAAAAGGTGAAACCATTCTGGGATATTAAGCTCGCGGTCACGTACGCCATTACCGAAGCTAATGCAAAGCTGCCAGTCGTTTTATGCCATCTGTAACCGGATCTCTCTTCGACGACGGGGCGCTACTTTAGCCTCTCCATCCCCTTCGACAACTGGCTTGCCGATCGATTCGACGTGGCTTCGATTAAAGACTTCCCTTTCCTCCTTTCCTCTCTCTTTTCTCACCATTGATTCTCGCTTCGCTCTCTTTCATCAGCCGGGAAGAAAAGTGTCCTGAGATTTTTTTCTCCCCTTTCGTTCCTCCGGTTGACGGCTTTCCCTCTATATTCGCCACCACGAGTCAGTATTCAGCAGGCACAATCGCGTTCTTACATTCAGCGTGATAAAGCCCGTGGCTTATGGATAAGATTCTTTTCCGTGAGATCGCGACCTTCCCGAGAGTTTCCGCCACCACGTATGAGACAGTTGAACTTATTAATTTTGTACTCGTTGCGTATTCAAACAAGGTGTTCTTTCACTGACAGCTTCCTTCTTTCATTTTCCTCGAACTGTAAATTTCCGTATTTATTAACGAATAATTCTGTACGGTGAAACTCCTCAATAAATTTACATCCATGTTCTTCGTGGGCTATACGGTAATCCTTCTTCGACGACGTTTCAACGTATTTTAACAGTCACTTTTCGAATTTTTTTTTAGGTATGTTTTATTCGTGTGTTCATATATTTTGCTTTTTCAATATTTGTTCCGATATTACCAAACATCTCAATTTCTTTCCTCCAAGAGGTATTCAAAATTACTATTTGAAAATCTGTCGCCCAATCACGTGACTTGAAGACACATATACCCGTTTCTCTCGTGACATACGTCTCCAGGTAACAACGGCGTCGGTGGTCAAAGCGTCGGAAACTCTAACGAGTCGGCTAGGAAGTCACAAAAGCGATCCTGTCACTTTCTGGAGGCAGAGTTACGTGCACCCTCGGACATGAACGAAGCAGTTGACCACCTTGCACAATGGCGGCATCGATTCCGGAGGCATGATTGTCCCTGGATCAAAGAGTGACGTTCGTCCACCCTCGTGAAAGGACCTGGCCATTGAATCCTGTGTGGTTCTCGCGTGCACGCACACGTTTCTAGTACATTTACATCTATATCCATAGTACATACATGCATGGGTCGTAACCGTTGTACGTATACAAAGTACGAATCGAGAGAAGAATCGCGGCGAGCAATGATCAAGGCTCGTTGCTGAACGCCTGGTTCCCAACGATCTCGGGTTACACGCATGCGGGCAGGCGAGTGGAGGAACGGAAAGATGCATGGGCCAGCTCGTCGATTGACAATAACGAATGCTAATGGACGGGACGAGTTAATTTACCTTTTATTAATTGATTGGCCTTTGGTAGCCGGCGCGAGTCGACGAGATGCACGCCGGAAAGAATCTCGACAGGGGCACAGAAGGACAAAGCGGAAGATCTAAACGGGTACAAAGCGGAGAGGAGAGGGTATCGCGACGAGGAAGGCTACTTTTCGCGGAGTTTACTGCGGACAGGTCAATAAACCCCTTTCATCTATCGGCAGGCGAAAAGGGGAGATGTAGAGAGACAGGCAGAGAGACGAACTCTAGGAGTCGGCGAGGGAGGGTCCTCTTAAAACGTCGAAATTAAATTCCACCAGCGAAGGGACGCTCGCAGGTTTTAAGGTCCACCCTTATAGCCGTGGCTGCCGCCGTGTTCCGCGTTACTTATTTCCCACAATTCTCAGTCCGCCCTTATTTTCTTCCAATGCTCTCCCTTCTCTGTAGCTAGGCAGAGTCAGTTCTTTCTTTCTTTAGCTCTTAAACGAGGGGCGGTTCCGTCTACGACTTCGCTTTTCCACTCCCTCCGTCGAAACGAAGAAAAATATATGTGCGACTGAGAATGGCCCGTGCCTTTGCCTGGGCCAGAGCTCCAACTCTCGAGCTTTCCATTAAGTGGCCGAAATATCGCGAAGCTTGCGAACGATCGTCCGGTTTCCCGGGTGTATACTTGCCGGGCTACATTTTTCACAGTACGTTTTCTCGCACGTTTTTGTATCGTTTTCGTACCGTCTTCGTTATCACCTCGAGAGACGAGTTACACCGTACTGTATTGTAAAATTTTCGTCAGACCGTCGATTTTTCTCGTTCGTTTCTATTTCGATGGTGGCGAACAATTGGCAGGGAAATAAGAAGGAGCCTCTTTGAAGGATAAGCCATCGAGAATCGTTCGATCGCCAAGGAAAAGGTAGAGGACCTGCTCCTTTGCAAAGGTAAATAGATATTGGAAATTCAATTACCGAACCCGCCTGCCCGCCGCCTTCGTTATTTTTAATGAGCGAGTACTTAGGCGCGACGGGAAACGCGAGACGAACCCTTCCGGCTGGCTCCTGACGGACGGAATATGATCTTGGATTTCTCAGTTTCTACTTCGCCTTTGTACCTTGATATTTCTTATCTTGAGGATTATCGAGGGGTAGCAGAAGTCCCTCAGACAGCGAGGAGAGGTATATCCGTCGTTCCCGAGGAGCCTGTAATCCGTTTAAATTCTACGACCCGGTTTAAGTGCTGCTTTCACGCGAGCAATTTGTCGCGACTGTTTTTGACAAAGATGAAAAATCTGCTCGTAATTAAATTGTAGCGATTCAGCGACATATAGGAAACGGTATAGGGATTCTTCGTTTCTTTGTATCGATCGATTAGAGAAATTAGGAGTCATTGAATCGTTTATTCGATACATAATAATTTTCTGGATTTTCTTTCGTTTCCTTATTATCCTTATTGTTACTTATAAGAATGACTAGATCGCTATTTGTATCACGTTTTAGCACACTTTAGAGATATCGTTGGTGTATCGATCGCTGGTGTACGTGAAATCGAGTTTCGTTTCTCCGTAGAGGGAAGGTAACGAGTGGAATAAATTTATTGTCTGGTCGAGGTAAAAATAGGGGAAAAACGAAAAAAGTGGAGAAAAGGCTCGAAAGAAACGATCACAGAGACAATGGAGGTGGAGTATCGGCAAGTGCAATGAAGTGGCACTGACAATAAAGAGTGGTAGCCTCTAATAAACAGTCGCTGAAAGAGAATCATTATTTATTGCTTCCCATTGATAATGGGCCGCTGCGTTCCTCGACGCTATTAATTATCAGCGATCGACGGTTTTACGATATTTCGCCGCCGTTTGTCAGAATATTCTTCTACGCGGGCATGAGAACCGGATGCACCGGTTCGTTCGAGCATGAACGCAAGATCGATCACGGTCGCTCCGTACGTTGCTGTTGCGCCTTTTTCAGAATAAGCCTTTGCCTTAATTAACTTTTGCCTGCAACTCGCGCTAGCGAGAAAGAAGCAATAAAAAACCGAAAAAAAAAAAATTGGGAGAAGATTTCGTTCGTCTCCATGTTTATTCTGCATTTTCTTCGGCCATAAACATCTCCACCGTGATCAAGAAGTACCGTATAAATCGAGGGATTTCGTCTTTTTACAAGACGTCAGAAGCAACACCGTGGTATCGTATATCTTACCTCAGGCACTTTTGCCACCTATGTGCTACACTTTATTACCCTGGACGAGTTCGACGTACAAATTAGTTGCAGAACTTGAATCCTTGGAAGCCTCGCTCGCTTCCTGTCTCTCAAAACGACGTGACATTTCACGAAGTCTTCCAAACCAAATCTAGATTTAATTTAAAGCATCGTACGAAGAGAGAATTAGCATCTATTTATTCATTGACAATCGCCGATACTTTCAAAGTAGTAATAAAAAGATATATAACAATGTTTAAAATACCAGTCTTGAAGTAATTGCATAAAATTTGAAAAAATATCTAAAATTTCATCTTCACCGTTGAACTCATAAAAATCTACGAGAACCTAAAATTCTGTATTTGAGGTAACAACAGAAAATCTATAAAAGTATATAGAGTTCAACTTTCGGAGTAACAGGAGACAATTTACAGACACGTAAAAGATCGTAGCTTGAAAGCACCGCGAGAAAATCCACAGAAAATCCTAAAATTCTGCTTTAAAGGTAGCAGAAAATCTTGATGCAACAAAGCCACCCACGTTAGTATACCGATTACCATTATTCCTTACCACCGTAGATCGGTACAATGTTGCGAAAGAGCTCGAGACGAAGGGTTGGCCGCCGAGAATATATACATATACGGTTCTCCGGGCTCGAGGAAGCAAACAGGATGCGCGGATGCGTTCGAGCGTGGTAAGACCGATAGCGGTGTACACTCTCGCGTGGTGCGGCGGTTTTTCAAGAAGACTCTGCCCGTTTCACGGTCCCGCGACGCCAGACTTTGAGGCTGCTTTGGTCTGCTATATCGGCCCATTACCAACCTGGCACGTTGAACGTTCTCGTAAATCACCGAAGTGGCTGGTCGCGTTTGTTGCCGCGATTTCTTGCCTCGTGCGGATCGACGACATGTTCCATAGCGATCTACGAGGACAGGAACCTTGAAATCGAGCTCTGAATCTGAATGACAAAGTTGAACGACTGGCAACGCGCGATCTCCTTATTCATTTATTCACGCACACAGCTTCACGTTTACAGCTATGGTTGCGTACTTTGATGAAGGATGGATAGATCTTTTTCTACCGGAATTTTATTCTTATCAATTAGTACATTTACTGACTCGTAACCGGCTTTCTTTTACGCGCGTAAATATACGTATACATATATGTGCACATTCATCTGATATTATGAACTCGAAGGGGCTAGCAGGTATTGGAAGAGATGGTGATACACGGAAGAAAAATATTTCTTCGAAGAACTAGAAGATTTCTTAGGATCGAATTTGTGTATATATAGAGCTGACTTGTGGATATTTCAGTCAGATCGAAATTGCAAATGAAATTGAACGGTGAATATTTGATGAAGGGGTCGTGCCGCGAGAGGTATCGTACGACCACTTTTCGTACGGCGGTTACAATGATTTGGTAGTTTGGAAGGGAAAGAAATTACATATCGCGAAGAGAAACGAATGTACGGATCATAGCATTTCTGTTTCCATTTCTATCGCTCTTCTGTTGAGGAGACGGTAGGAATTTTCTCGATGATAGGTTGCTGAACGTATATAATCGAGCGTTCGACGAATCTCCTATATCTTCGAAACTCAACCATCTATAAGTAGTAGTATGAGTATATCATGACGTGTGATCAAACTGAGTTACGCCATACACTGTTCCAAACTACATACATCTCAATCATCCGTTAATGCCGCCTGTCAACGTAGTTAGTGTCGCGCTATCGAACTAATTTTCCCCTGTTTTCGCGTTTCGAGCCCAATATCCACAGTGACCATACTGACCATACGGGTCATATATGTATATGTATTGCAGCATAGCAAGGAGGATATGGGTACAGAAACAGTGGTATTCCGTTAAACCGGAATACGAAATGAAGCGTATTCGAGCCACTGTTAAATCCAGAGGCTCGTGAAACCAATATCAAGTGTTCCAAAAGCCAATAAAAATTAAATATCTATTTATCAAACATAATTCACAGTGCAAAACTGAATGTGCGAAAAATATTTATATTAACCAATATTTAACGAACGTAACATAAGTGGGTTTCTTGGAAAGACAAGATCTTGCACAGGATGTATGTCGCGATTATCATAGCGAGATTCTACACTTTTATATTTGAAATTCAGATGCGTGCACGTGCTACATATTTTTTTACAAATAACGCCGATTCAAAGATGGAGAATCCCATTATGATAATCGTGGCATACAATTTTTATTCACTTTCTACGTAACACTACATATCCCATTTATTTTAATATATATTCTGTATGAAAACGTTGAATGAGTTGTTACTCATATCAGATATATGTGTGTGTTCAGTTTTGTTTCATACTGTAGTCCCCTCCGTCAGAAATACCATAGCGCGATACCGTACCGCTACCAAAGTCCAGGTAGAGTTCAAAGTGATGAAGAGGGTCCACAGAAGTTTGGACTGGAACAGGGGTTCGTTCGACGCAATAGTAATCTATGTAAACTCGCGAGGCGAGAGATGACTATCTTTATACGCGAGGCGTTGGGTTCTATTCCGTGGTAGGTGGTGGGTTGCCCCTTCTGTTCCTCGAAACCATAGATCAGCAGCGGCTCGGGAGCCGACTCCTTTTCACTTTCTCGCTCTCTCTCTCTCTCTCGTTCACGGCGCAGGTATATTATCCGCGTAACGTTAAAAATACCGAAACCCCGAAAACGGACGTTAAGATAGCGCTGGGCGTGACCGAGTCTGAGGGTCTGCGGGCGAACCGCGCGCTTAAAGAAGGGTTACGGGCGAAGTAATGGCCCGTGCACACCGGAGTCAGGGGAACAGACAGCGAAGAGCACGAGGGTAGTGTCGAACAAGCCTTTTTTTCTTCGTTGTACGCAGCGACCATGGACTACCTACGATGGTCTAGGCCTAAGAAATGGAAAATCAATATCTCACCGTCTCGTAATAATGCCCCTTTTCACAGGCTATACAGAATCTCCTCATATCGTGCGTCTTTAGGATTTATAGGGTGTAGTGCCTTTTATGTTTTAATGATATGTGCTTTGTAGTAGCATTTATATTACAGCACTGTTGGGAAGCAAATATATTTGAAAGCCAGCAGGACTCGTAAGTCTATTTCCTTCGAGTTCTCTGCAGAGATATAAAATGGTACAAGCATTCAGAGACACTACAGTTATGCGAAAAGGAAGTTTCCTAATATGCATATGGTAGATGATTTTTGTTTTAATAAGATGATTCATGTCGTTGGATTTTTTAAGACGTTCGCTGTTAAGGTTTGATTGATTCTCACAGAATAGCAATATTTTTGATGAAACCAAAAATGATCTAAGTTATTCAAATCTTATATTTTCTGAAATTATTGTCATTTATATTTTAATGACCATAAGAGAGTATGACATGTTGTTCGAACAATCTTAAAGAAATAACAACAACGTACTTCAAGATTTTATGCGAATAGAAGAAAACACTTATCGTTTTGTCTTTGGTAAATCGAGCGCCAAAAATGTATTAGTAGCTTTCTACGAATTTTCATGATTTTTGTGGTTCCATCTGTCATAAATGGTCGCTCGCTCCGGCATTCCCGAGGGACTATTAAAAAATACGAAGGTGGACGTTGTCGAGGATCACGCGGAAGATTTCGAGTAAGAGAGTGTCGGTGGCCTGGGCATCGCGCCAAAACCGTTTCCGTAATTCGATTGAGAAGCTTCCCAGTCGTGAGCGCAAGAGACTCGACCGATCGGGTAGAGGATGGTATTGGTGGCTCGATAGAAAACTTCTGGTCGACTCGATTCCAATCGTTTCCGTGCGAATCAACTATTAATACCATCTTCCAGGGAGGTCCGTTCGATTGTAGCTCCATTGCTGTCGACCCTCCCGACCACGAAGGAGTAACTTTTCCGATAATGAGTTCTTTAGAAAATATTCTATCGGCGTCGAGCGGGCTGCCCTCGCGCGAGAATAATTCAGTGATGTCTGGAAAAATATTTTCGCGATCCACCCCTATCCTCCCTCCCTGCAACCGAAGAAATATCTCTCTCACTCACTTATTATTCTTCGCGGCTTTTCTTTCGCGAAAATTTTCCCTTTTCCACCAACCATCCCCCTTCGATCCGTTTCTCTCGTTGTCGCGCTACTTTGAATCTCAACGATAACAACCAGCCTGTTTTTCGACCGCCTTCCGTGAACGCGACGAAGTGGCGTCTACCAACGGTTCCCTCGATAATAGGGAACGCTATCGACAGCATCTACAGTCACCTAGAGTACTTTTTACGAGGTCTCGCGATACCGTTACAGAGTGAATTCTTGAGGGGAAGAAAAAAGCCGAGTAAAACTCTGTTTTAACGTAGCTTGGCGTGTTGCAAAGGAAAACAGGACTTGTATTTCTGTTCCCATAAGCCACGGAACTTTGAGAGAGTTGTTGTTCCCCGCGTTGTTGGTTGAAGGAGTTAATAATTCGTTCTACCGCGCTAGAAATTAGACCTTATAACCGCAGTTTAACTCGGTTCCAGCCGGTGGGGTGTAAAACTTGCTGAATCCAGGAAGGGCGTATAATGAAAAAGCGAAGTTCCTCGCGGAAGTAGCCTTTCATCCTTGGGAACGGGCGGATGGGGTGGGGGGTGGGGGA
>NT_176736.1:2797300-2809551 GCF_000188095.3 Bombus impatiens
GAAGGACGTGTGGAAGTTGAAAAATAATCAAGGAAATTGCTGGCCCGGTAGGAGAAATCGGGTAAATAATAGGAAGCCTACGGTGAAGGTAAACTCTCGCGTCTATTTGCGAATGGAATTCGTTTAAGGCGAGGGGGTGGCGTGAAAATAAAGCGGCGAGTCGGTAGCAGAAGAGGGTGGAAAGTTTTTAACGGAAGTCGCTATCTTTTCTAATAACGAATGAAAATGTATTCGAAGGGGACTCGCGGAAGCAAACAATCCTCGGACTGGCGTTTCGATTGCCTTTTACTCCCCGCGTCACTTTCTGGGGATATTTTTTCGAGGCGCGACAGGGAGGATGAGAGTGTCCCGTCTCGGTGGAGTAAAGTCAATCTCGTTGGCGAATTTACAGCGGACATTAAGCTACTCCAGCGTTAGTCTCGAGCACCGCGTTCTATTAATAAAGTCTCTCTCACTCTGTGACTGTCCTCTGATATTCGCCTTTATATTATTTCAACGAACGTGGCCGGCAATTCCGTTGACGTTCATGGCCCTTAACGGCCACCGTAATGCCGACGGTAACACCTTCGTTAACGCCACTAACTGTCATCGACGACCATTACCGCGATCTCGAGAGCCGTTCGGTTAAAATTTTTCACGACCGTTCGACACTACGCCATCCTGAAAATTTATACCGTTCGTATGTATGGAACGGTCCGTGAATTTCTGTTTAACCTTTCGAGGATTCGAATGGCGTTCTGGACAGTGTATTTCTGGGTCAGGATGTTGGAAACCTTCCCGGTTGAAACGTATGTATAGTACGTACGACGATGGTTGGATCCGCGCTAGAGGGTCAACGTGTAGAAAAGGGGGTGCAGTGGTACGAGTCGAGCAAAGGGAAACGAAGAAAAGGGTAGAAGGAGATAGGAGAGCTCGTGTGTACCTTCACGGATGAGGGAAGGACCAATGTAGGCAGGGTGGGGGATGAGGGAATAAATAGCGTTGTACGCATATCCCTCCGCGATATGGTTTCGTCTTTCTTCTCCTTCGCGGAGGCCATCATTTCCAGAGGCCTGGCTCCCCTGTAAATGGTGAGCCCGGTTCCGCGCGATGCATGCGGGCTATTCGCAGCGAAAAAAGAAAGGGACCCGCGCGTTTGTGTCCCACATTTTTGACGGGTCGTTGGCTACTGCTATGTGTATATGTCCATCTCTGTCCCTGCTCGCTTTTTTTCGTCGTTGTCTGTTTGTCAGCCCCGTGCACACGCGGGGTTAACATTAACTCGCGCTCAATAGACTGGATTTCGGTTCGCGATTGTTCGAAATTTTTGAATTGGAAGTGCGTAAAAAACGAGGATTATTTAAAAATGAATATCATGAGGGTTTTATAACTCGAATCATATTTCATTCGTTGCTGGATCATTAACTTCTTTCAGTATAATATCGAGTCATATTCGTGATATGGATTACGGTTCCTATTCGACAGTGATGCGTTGTATTTAAATAAAAATTTAGTTTGAAATGTAATTTTTACTCCAGTTTTTCAGATACACACAAAAACACATGGAATACGTATGTAATATTTATTTTATTTTTTCACCATATTTATCACGATGTTTAACAGTATAGGTTGAGAATGATTTAAGCGAGCCACAAAATATCATATCTTAAATTCATTTAGCCATTTCGTATCTTAAAAGCTACAATTATGTTCTACATTCTTCGTTTTTACTTCTTTGTCGGTTTACATATTGCGCTATCGGAGGATTAAAGAGGTATTAAAGGAACGATGAGAGAAGAGGTTAAGAAGCAAAGTTTAAGCAGTTCAATCACTTTATAGAAGAGTGGAACATCCAGTTTATCGAAAGAGGTTCCGTCGGTATTTCGGCATCGAGAATCGCAAGCCGATTCTCCGATACCATGCGGCTAGGGTTATTAAAGGCTGGATTATCTTGCATTATAGTGGGCCGAAGTGGTTGGTCGTCCCTTTGACAGCGTTTCAGATTCAACGAACGACAGGTAGAGCAAAACGGTCCACGTAATCACGTTAAATTTAAATATTCATCGGCGCAGCGTAGCACGCGCGTTAACCATGAGAGCTCGGTTCGACGCCAATCAGGCGTTCAATGTCCTCGCGCATGGAGTTACAGCGGCACGACAATGTCGCGCAATTATGAACTAATGCCGAAGCGGACAGGTGGCTAATGTAAACCGCAGGTATTTTAGTCTGCCTTGTAACTGTGATAACTTCATCAGCGACTACGCGAAGCAACTCTCTCTCCAAGACAAATCGGTGCAATTGCCTGTTACAATTGCCGAATTAGTTTCGCTAAAAAATTTCGCAAAGTTAGTAAAAATATCACGTTCTTCTCCATAGAAATCAGTCACTACGAGAAAGTTCATTTTTCTTGTGTTTTCTATTATCTTAATCCATTATTTAATTTTTCTTTAAGGGACGAGTCTCCTTGTATTTTCTATTCTCATCTTTTCAAAAGATAAAGAATCCAATTTCTTATCAAGTTTTACGAGAAAGAATTTTGTTACATTCTTTAATTTTCTTCTAAAGGAAGAGTCTTCTATTCTTTGGCAGATATTTTACGCCAAAATATTTAAAACGTTTGCGCTTTAAAATACATGTAAGAATTCTATTAAAGACCTAGGTAGAAATTGCTCACAATATAAAAATAGATGTTCTTATATTTCTCACAATTTTCTATTTTCCTCATTCTTAAGGAAGAATTTCAAACTCTGAAAAATTTTTGTGAAAAAGATCCTATCCCCTCCGTTCTTTAAATAACCCTCGAAGCACTTTGGCATAGATTCTTATTCCAGGATATCTATATATCTAATTTGAACATCTTGCGACTCCGAAAATTAATTCGGTATAAAATAATTCGAAACGACCCAATACGCTGCCTTCCTCGCAGCAATCCAGTGGTCTGCGTTAAATGTTAAACGATGAAGCATTAAATATTCACGCAGGTCAGCTGTGAAGCGTAGGTTATTACCTGCCACTCGGAATAAAATCATTTTAGAATTTCAATAACCGGTCGTGTCGGGCGAACAGGCGCGCTCGAGTTGGATGCTGGCGTTTCTCGGCGCCGTCAGGGTGAGACCCCTTGTGTCGGTCGGGGCTAATGGCAATCCCGGTCGGACTTCAAACGCAATGTTACAGCGGCGCGTATGCAAGCGCGATAGACGCGTAATTATATTGGCGGCCGATGGGCATCGCCTTTGACCGACTCGATTGCACGGTAAGCAGACCGCGAGAAGGAAATTACCGGACCCGATCGAGATAGTCGCCGCAGCCCTCTGAACCTGTTCCTTTCGCGGGGACTCACTGAAAGTCGTGTATCCTTGGCAAAGGACCTTAGCAGAAGATTTGCCGCCTCGTCGCTCGAATATTACCGGTCCACCACTCGTTTCCTGTATTTTGCCGCGTTGTTGGAGCGTTGTTGGATGTAATTTAAGGGTTGATTAACAAGTTTGAGACGTGGGTTGTTACTAGAAATCACCTAGAACTAGTAATCGCTAGAAGGGAAACGATTCTTTGAAAGAGAAAATTGCAGGTTTGATTGATTTATTTCTATTTGTACTGGTTCTCCTGGTAAAATACGGTTTCCAGGTGATCGTGGAGAGAGTGGTATCGATAAAATGTACTTTTTCACGAGATTTCTTGGAAGTAAGAGAGAGGGAAGGTTAAATATAGCGAGCGTGATCAAGAGATCCCATCCAATTTTCGAGTCACGCGACCGGTTAAAGAAAACTCGAGGAAGCTCGACCGCGAGGACACTTCCGTATTAACCTCCATCCCTTTTATCCTGACGTTGCAGCGTGGCAGAAACAATTTTCTGAAATTTATGCACCCCGTTGTTCTCCCCGTCGCGGCGTCGCGTTGCCTCTGTTCTCTCCACGATGCAGTCTCGGCCTTGTGATATTTTCACGGAGGAAGAAGTAAAACGACCGAGCCCGAAAAAAAGAGAAACAAAGGACGAGAAAGTGGAAGGAAGAAAAAATAGGGAGCCGGGTGAAAAGAGACGAAATAAGAGGTAGGAAAAATACCAAAGCGGACGGGGCTGACTGGCTGTCACAGAGACGTCTTCCGTTTTCCCTGACGTTTTGTCGGGCTTCCATGGCGTGTCCGTGCAGGGAAACGTGTCTCCGATATTGCAGCCAGAAATTGACAGAGGGGACAAACCATGTTAATGTCGATAAACACGAACGGTCGTCGATTTTCCTGGACCCGACCCTTTCCATGCTGTTTCCCTCTCGCTCTGTTAGCCTCTCCTTCCACTTTTGCCCTTTCATGACACGCCAACCGGAAGATAGAGGCCTGGAAAACTGACACGTTGCAATTAGAATTTTCGATTCGGCCTGAAAGTTAGGAATTTGCATGGCACAGGCTCTCTCGCTACCCTCCCGTGACTTTTTCGTGTTCACCTCACTCCTTTTTAAACGTTGTCGCCCTGTCAAACGCTCTGTCCAGCTGTAAATCGATATTTAACGCCAACATTTGTTGCAGCCTCGAGTGACGAGGGCTGCGTATCTGAATTTCTCGTGTTGCGGGAGTTCATCAAAACTTGAACATTAGCAACCACCGACGGTGCAATATTATGGCTGGTAGTTCCAGTCGAGTGCAGTTTCGGACCATGTTGCTAAATCATGTCTCGTATAATTCACGTTGCGCCGGTATGTTCGAAAACTGTTCCTTTCTTTATCTCTCCGTATCAGGCCCTGTCTGCTACAATGTAGCTACAACTTTCTGGGAGACTTAAATAATTCAAATTTATCTACGAGATAATCTTGATTCTCTACTAAAGTTTTGGTGAAGGATTGTGCTGAACGTTAGTCGAATCTTTTCTTATTGCAATTTTATCTTTAATTGAAATATTTGCCGACGTATTATCGTATCTGTTAACACGATTTTCTCTTTTTGTATTTCATCCATAAGAAATGTTTGTCCTTGAGAGCCTTAACCCTCTTACCGGTTACACTGAAAAGTAGTGTTTCTTTCTCTATACAAAAAGTAAAGTAGTAGATACTATAATCTAGAGATAGAGAAATTTTTTAAAGAAACTCTTATATACGTATTTTGAGATTTATAGAGATTACTTCAAGTAATACGAAATATTCAAAATCACTAAACTACAATATTTAGTAAAATCATCATTTAGATTCCATTTTCTTAACTACGTAGCGGCACGCTAATAAATTCAAATCTTATTGTTGTTTTGCCTCGGAGCATCAATATCGTAGGACATACACATATTGTATTAATAATCAAACTCCGAGCAAAACAATGTCGCCGTTACTTTCAACCGTCAAACGCAGTGGACTTTCCAACTGTCCCCCGACCAGTGTAAATAAACAAGCGAATTGACGAGCGAGAGAGTTCAGCAATCGAAGAGTAAGCATATCGACGCATCAAAGTGTATACGAAGTTTCTCGACACACGCGCGTATCTATTCCGATTAATTATATACCAGGACTTGTGCTTTGTACCAAGACATTACTTTAATAAAGTGCTCGCGACTTAGACTATAATAGGGATATTTGAACTGACCCATCCTCTACAACTATGTTTACAAAAATGTATATTTGCATCCGCAATCTCATTATCATGTATGTCGATTTCATTCACGACCGCGCATTGCGAAGATTCTGGAGTCTCGAGAATGCATCCTTGCATTTATTCTCGCACGCAGGCATTTCCTTCGCTCGCACTCGCCAAGTTCCTTTAGAAAATTTGAGAAAATTGGCTTATTTCGTTTCAAAAGCTATCTCACGTATATATCGAGGACCAGACGGCCATCGAGGCCGACCGACGACCACAGACTCGCTTGAAAAAGAATGGTGGTATCGGTGTTGAGAAAAATACCGCTGCGAACACGTGTAACGATTAATCAGGTTCAGGGCGCCGGATTCGAAGAGGTTGTTACCGTCACAGCCAGATGACGGCTTGTGGCGACATAATATTGTATTTTATATGGTGTCGTGTTTATGGGTTTGCGGTTGTCGCGGTGAGCTCGCGTACGCGCATACATATTGCTTCCAATTTGTTTGCGAGATCGTTCCGTGTCGATTCTGCTTGGAATAGCTGTACAGTCGTTTCTTCGGTTTCGATTTCAGCTCGCAAGCCAGACATTTTGTCGGTCGTTGGCGCTGATCCTCTGCGAGGATTATCAACGCGTACCACGCGTTAGGTGAACAGCAGCTGTTCGCCATATGTTGGGCGTGAAATTCGTCCCGTTTGAGGTGTGTATCGAAAACTCGTGTATGGAATGGATGCTGAACGGACTGATAAAAAGGGGATCTTGATTACGTGTACGTTAATACTATTCACGATGGTGACTCTGCTGGAAGGGTGTTGCGGTAATCATCGATGATTGGGTTATTCTATGATGCTACACCGATGAAGAGTTTGCTACGGTTGATTGAAAACCATGTGGGGGATGAGGGTTTGCCTATTAAGGAACCGTAAACTCCGTTTATCGGTCTATTGGGTAACAGAATTTAGCGATACGGATCTTCTTTCATCCTAAGCCATTCGATACTGGGGTTAACAGAGTTCTTTGAGATTTGAATAACAGAGGAGGATTCTTCTTTCTGGAATCGTCGTTTTCCATGGAGTAACACGAGAAACAATAGTTCTTACGAGTCTCAGGTGTGCAAGGCTCACCTGTCGCGCGCGCGAAGCAGAAGCTCGGTCCAGGAGAAAGGGACACGAGGTATACACGCAAGAGGAAGAAAAGCATCGTATGCGCGAGAAAGGATGCGATATCGTGTTACAGGAGATATAACAACGGTACAATGGAGCTTTGTCGAGGGCTGGCTAGCCTTTTATTAGAGTCCTATTGGCTCCGTGTGACCCTTCGTGTCGGCCATCGCTATAGAATGGCCTGTGACCTATTTCTCTCCGTCTATTCATTACTTCCTCCTGGAAACACGAGCTTTCTCGAGAGTCTCTTCTCTTTCTGTATGTCTTCGTACACGCGACGTCCACACGGTGACGAATGCAATCGGCTGCCTGATATAATCCGATCTTGGCAACCGTAAAATCCGCCTCGGATCGAGGCGAGCGGATTTATCGATTCGCCGGACGGAACGAGATATTTCATCGTCTCGTGGCTCGTTTCTGCACGAGAAACGACGCGTACTAAACCGTACTCGCCGAGTTTCCTCCGTGTAACTCGTATCTCTTTCTCTTTCAGTTCCTCTCGGTTACTCTTAGTCTCTTTGACTTTCCCTCTATCCATTGCCAGTGCATTAGCGCGTACGTAGACGCGGTAAATAATGCACGGGTAAACGGTAAATCGTCTGTTAACGTATTATCGGTGGAAACGATCCCGGGTAATGTTCCAGCCGGAGTGTGAATAGCCGAAGACGGAATGCATCGATTCGACTCGTTACACGATCCGCTCGAACTCGCGTCGTCCCCGGCATCGGTGCTCGGTGTACGCGTGCACGATGATTTGTTGGACGAGCAGGCGAAACTCTATATCGTTCCTAAGTTCCTCCGTTCGAGTATGCCTAAACTTTCTGCAACTGGGAAACCGACGTGTCCGTCCGTGAGAGAGGAGAAGAAGGGGGTCTCTCGATCTTTCAGCTCGAGTGGGCAGAGGGAATCACGTCGCTTGCGCGTGAAACGCGTTCCTAAGAGAATTCGTCCGGCCGTTTGTAAGGAGCACGAAGAATGGAATTTTTCGAAAATTTTTCGAACAGGTTTTCTGCCTCGATGCATTGTTCGATGAAAAGCAAACGAATATGGAAACAACTCTATGTACCATACCACGCAACGTTTTTCTTCCCTCTTCTTCTTCTTCTTCTTCTTCCCAATTTCATTACGTTCTCGTCTCACGACTCGCATTCGGAAATTTCGTAGCTTCGTTCTGATTTATTTTTTCCGAAGAATCGGCAACGGCCGCTCGTTTCATCGTCTCTTGGAAGGAGAAAATTCTGCTAGAACGCCAGACGCCATCCGGCGTTTGCAAATACAATAGATTCGAGGGATGTGCATGCAGGAGCCCCGGTGTCTTTTCAACGAGGTAGACATGAATTTTGAGTGGTCTCATTATCGGATCGTCTGGCATCCAGCTACCGTCAAGAATTCATAGGACTCGTAATCGCGCTGCCTGCGAACAAAAGGGGTGGTCCGATCGAGGGGTAGAGAGAGAGAGGGTGGGCATGAGAGGGAGAGAAAGCACTGGCTCGTTGCAACTCGTATCGGTGGCAGGGGGAAAATCTGGTTCAATGTCCCGATGATGCTTTTATCAGGAGCTGACAATCGCCATGGAAGACACAAAGGCAGTCGTAAAATTCCAATTAACGAAAGGTGAGCCATTCGCCAACGACTGCCAGTCTACAAACGAGCCACGTCCAGGTTGTAATCGAGACTCGAATTTTATTCGTTCGAAGCTTCTACGGTTCTATAATGGATGTTCATTTATGTACTAAATTATATCATATTATATTCATTTATTGTACATACAGGATAAACTTGTTGTACAAGAAGTTAACGTAAAATGCATTAAAAAAACACTAGTTTATATAAAGAATTTATTTCTGGAAAACAACAAAATTCTCTTTACTCTTTCAAAAAGAACTTAAAAATGCGGATAACGTATAAAGTATTCCTAAAATCATTTCAGTATCAAAACAGAAAAGTTTAGAGATGTACACATAGAAATGAAAGATAGGGAAGATATATGTGTGTGCAAGTTGCTCTGCAATGATCTCGAGCGACAGATTGATTTCGTACGAGCTGTAATCGCATTGTTAAGGATCGAAGGTATCACTGCGTTCGCGCATCATGAAACGGGAATACGTTTCGACTGACTTCACGTAGACCGACAGATTGGCGGGAAATATATATTCGCTGGGATCTCGCGAATAGATATTTTGTATCGAATTTCGAAACGATGCGCTCAGTAGTGAACGATGCGTCGCGAGAAAAATGGATTTCACTATGATATACGAGGTGCCGCGCGATCGAGTTGGCTTCGGAAACCGGCGCGATTTCGATTTTCCTTCGCTCCTGGCATTTGTTCGCTTCTGGGAATCACTACTGTTTTGAATTTCTGATTCGGATACCGGGATAGACGTTTCCGTGTCTCGTAACTGCGTTGCTTGGTATCGATACGAGTTTCTCCTCGAGTCGATATCCGATTCCTACAACGAATCCTCCTTGCTCCTTTGTCTTTAAGGAGAACTTTGAGAGAGATTTCGAGCTGTGCGGAAACTAGATTGCTAGCCTTATTTCTAAATATTCGGTTTTGAAAATTCCTAAATTGAATCGAAGGCGGTAGTTTTTATAAGTTTAGAATTTTTCCAAATCAGTCCAAAATCAGTAAATCATCGGGAAGAACTTGCTCTTTTCATCAACTTCGTTTCTATGATTTCTACTATAGCCAGCTAGACTGAACAGGATTTTCTATTCGTCTCGATTAGATCGAAAACCGATATGGAGCTGATGTTCCTCTTTTGCTTAGAACTGACTAGCGTGGGGAACGTCAGAGAAGTGGAGTACCTGTTCCAGCCAAATCGACTCACCTCACCTCCATCCGAGTTTTCCATGGATGTGAAGAAGTGAGTGGTACCATATGAGTCGTGTTCTGTTAGACGGGTGGCATTGCACATATCTGAATCCAAATTTTTACTTTTATTTCTAGATATTCGACGAAGGAAATTTTTAAATTGGATCGGTAGCAGTAGTTTCTTCAAATTTCAAAATTTTATAGATCCAGTTATGTCTCGTGGATCTATCGTTGGTAAATATCCTATTCCTATGACGAACATCGTTCTTCCTCTTCAAAGCACAACCTCGAAAAATATAGCAAATTTTAGAGAAATCAAATTTCCATTTCCATTTAAAAATATTTGACAAATAAAATTCTTGAATTATCGTAGCTTCTACAAGTTTTGCATTTTTGTAAATCTATGCTCCAGATGATATGATATGATAAATGCTTCAGATTTTTCTATATCGATCAAAATGCAAACCGAACCATCGACGAAGCTTTGCCCTTTTACGATATTCGTTTCCCAAGATAGATGCTCGAAGAAAAACTCGAGACGACGGAAGAGCCGCGGCTCGTCGTTTACTAAAGGACCAGGTTGCAAAGAACCTTTGTAAATTGTCCGATTGCAATTTAACGGAAACAATTTATGGAGATCGAGTTTGAGTCGCGTTTCATTTACATCGGATATTCTTTATATAATCACTCGTTGATCGACTCGCTTTATGACTGACTGTCTCAGGTAGGGAGATTGAGAGCTAACGAACAAGCAATCGAGCCGATGCTCGACGATGGAATTTATTAGCTCGCTACTATCGAACGTTGGCAAACGGACGGAGATCGACGCTGGAAGAGGAACGATTACACGTTCCTGTTGTTTTCTGATTTCGTTTCCGTGGAATCGAGTGAAAGCCAAGTAGGCAAACTCAAAGTATTCTCTGTAATTATTGGTCTGCGCTTGGTCTGAGTGTACGGAAGGTTTTGTTTGCAAGTCATTAAGCCGACATGCTTGGAAACGAGTCGATCGATGGTCGAGGCGTGGAAGGCAGAAAAAATCGAAGATTGAAACGAAAATAATGAAAAATAAGGAAAAAGAAGTTCTGGTGCGGTGCGGGGCCTAAATTGAAAAGGAAGTCTGGAATCAATCGAGACCGGCATCTGAGGAAACTTCTCGATCGATTTCGATTCGAGAGGCCGGCTTTATGGCATTCGCGTTGTTTCCGCGCTCTTTGAGTCCGACCAACTAATGCGAAAACTCTGTTTCGATGAATAAACGCGAACGAAACGAGTGGAAAAATCCGTGGAACTTGAGAAACGAAAACATCTCGTTGGAATACTCCGTGAGAGCAATTATAAAAATGTATGAGAAAATCTGGCGTACTGAATGGAAAATAGAATGCTAAAGTGTAAAAAGAGAAATAAGTCGTGTGATACGGAGACAGTTATTAATAATTTTCAGAGGAAGAATTTATATTTTAAATTGTTATGGCTACACTATGGAATTTGTATTTTTGTGAATGGAACTAAAAAAATAATCGGGTACTCTGATTCGAATATTTAAAATATTTTTGTATATGAGATTCCTGTGCATTTTTATACCTGTAAATTTTCCATGCATTCACGAATATCCAAAAATATAATTTTTATGAAATTTGCTAAAGTAGGTGGTAAAAGAGTGACGGTGGGTTCCATCTTGTCTAAAATCGAGTTTGGCCGTTGTCCGATTTCTCAAAGGAAGTAGACAGGATTTCTGATTGAAGTCGATGGCTCGTGAAATTCGAACGCGAACGGGACACGTTGCAACGGGAGGCAACGGGTCAGTAGAAATTATTGTCTCGAGCAGGCGTATTCGCACGTGTACAGCGGTTTCGTTCGACTCCTCTTGCTAACTCGCGGAGAGCAGGTCAAGTTTAATAAGATCGGGCTTCCTGGACCTTTCCGGAACCGCAGAACGCCCCTTAAAAAAAAAAACCTTGTAGATAATCGTGCGTGAAATTGACTCGCCAACAGTCTGCTGCCGTTGGAGGATCCGTTGTGTTCTTAATCGGTCGCGATCTCTCTCTTTCTCTTTACCGAGGCAATGGAGCTTTCCCAGCGTCAGATCGTCGTGCACACAAAAGACGACTGGGTCGTGACCGGACGCACTCTCTCGCCGGCTTAATCGAAATCGATGGCTCGTGCGATTTTCTCGGCTTAGGGATGGCTCGTGCAAATAAACCAGCATTTTATCGAAAATAAAGGGTGGGAACGTTCTTTGGTAACGGAAAAATGACGCTAGGATGTAAAAATAAAGAAGTTGACTGACAAAAAATTTAAGGCAAGGGTATTATCAGAAGAAGATACTTCAGTAATGAGAAAAATTTTAGGAACATTTATCGAAGTATTTTTTGGTAATAGAAAACTGTGTTGCAAGGATGTAAAATAAGGTCTAAAGTTAAATTAAGCTATAAAGTTGTCGATTTGAAAACGCGAAGCGCCCTGGTACACCAGCAAGTTATCACGTACGTATCTCAGACTTCTTAGGTTTAGGTCGTGTGTACACAAATGGCGGCCGTGGATCTGGGCAGACGCGCGGGATACTCGTTGGACGGCTTAATCGAAATCGATGGCTCGTGCGATTTAGTAGCATGGGGCGGCCCGTGCAAATAAACCATCGAACGTTTACAATGTACGTAGAAGAGGGTAGAAAAGAGAGAAAGGACGCTGGCCGGCTGGCAATCAGGCAGGCAGGCGGGCAGGCAGGCAGGCAGGCAGGCCG
>NT_176736.1:2810276-2812861 GCF_000188095.3 Bombus impatiens
GGCGTCGGCGTCGGCGTCGGCAGCCGCTTGTCACTCGCTTTAACCGTGTGTCAGTCGATATCATCGCGCGGAGTGGAAATCTCTGCTATTGACAAGCGTATGAATATCGTTAATAATAAATAATGCCTGGCTGGCTAGCTGCCGGCTGGCTGGTTGGTTGGTTGGTTGGTTGGTTCGACTCAACTATGATCCTGGCCGGGCTCGTCGATCCTTTTCAACAATACTGGGTGTCGATTTCGATCGAGCAGTCGAATGAGACCGGAGACGGATTAAAAAGCCACTGCTCGCGTCAACGACGCCGGAAAGTGTTCTTTCGCGGCACTCGAGGCGATTCGGGACGCGTCTATTGTGCATGGATGATTCTTGAACGCGTGTCAACATTTCGAGGGGCGAATTCTCGAGCGAAAGCTCAGGGAGAGGGGCGCGTTAGTTACGGTGAATTAAAGTAGACATACGTGGTGGGACCCTTCTTATTGCAGAGAGTCAGAAATTTAACAGGATAGTAGTTGTACTGGAATTTTTTATTACAAAGTAGCATTTATGCCCGTAAATGATTCGGCACTCGTTAACCCAAAAGGCTGAAATCAGCTCACTCGAAATGAAGATTGCAGAGCCAATTTGAAACTTCACGTGCCGTTTAACGCGCGTTAACGATCGCCTCGAATCCTCGCTCTTATGATTGTCTCGTAACTACCTATGATAGAGATTTCAGAAAAGGAAATTTCTCGTTTGGGCGAGGAACATGGGACCAGGAACATGAGCGATTTCGCGTCGTAACGGCGGATCTTGTCGACATCGAGACCAGGGAACGTGTCATGTGTATACGAGCGACAGAGAGACGAAACGCGTTTATCGTGCCGCTCGAACGATATAATTGCATGTTAGTTGATACGAAAATTAAAGTTTACGACATTGATCGAGAATCAAGTGGCAATTAATATCGTTTTCATGAGAGCAATTACTGTTCGCTCCTTCCATCGTCGTTTCTTCATCGATCGGCCACGTTATGTTTTCATTTTAGCCGGACGAAGAATGGTAAACGTATGAAAGATTGGCATTTTGCAAAGCCGGCGTTCGTAGGGTGGCTGGTTCTTCGACGAAATCGATGAATATGTAGATGGATCTTTTCTTCTCTTCGGAGAGTTGGACCAAATAATCGTACAAAGAACGACTCCTGAGTGCATACAAGTTTCGGAAAAAATCCTTTGCATTTTTAACATTTCCTGGCCACGGTTTTCACCCATGGTTACGGCTTCTTTTCTTCCAGTTTCTTCACGTTAGCAGTTCCTCCTTCGAGGCTGAAGTTTTTGCTCGTCTTTCGATGTTGCAGGCAGAAGCACACCGTTCTATCGTGAATTACGGCGCGAGTGCCTCTTGGAAGCATGTTCTGTTTACATCGGATGCGGAAGACGTTTACCCACGCTGTATGCGTTTGAAGGGCTGCACCGTTAAGGTCCGATGAATATGTAAATTCTATTGTCTTCCACCTCGCCTACAGCCTCGCTGCTTCTTCCAGTCTCCCTTATCTTGATCGTCGCGTTCGAATTGGAACATCCACGGTAAACTTCAGAAACGTTGTTACGTGGCAGGATCGATGGAGAATTTGGAAGGTTCGAGAATGACTCTTTTCACGATTTATTTTGTCAATTGGATATTACGTTGTCCAAGAATATTAGTTGCTTCGATGATTGGTCTAAAAGAACGCGGTGAAGATTTTAAGTTGTATTTACTTAAATGGTAAAGAATACGAATAAATTTTTGTTTCTTCCTTTACAATATGTAGCCTTCATCGTGATTTGGTTGATGCAAATTTTATAGTTTAGTCTTCGATAGTTCGATAAATAAAGTTTAGAAACTCAATCTATTTTCTAAACTCCAGCTCCAATTAATTTCCAATCTCCGTCAGTTCGAGATCCAGAAGAATATTTACAATTAGACACCATGTCGATTCAGTCTCCACCACGCGCTCCGACACGAAGTACCTCAAAATCAACTCAATTTCCAACACTCCCCGAATAATCTTACAGAACAACGGGATCCAACGAGCAACATTCTAAACAACGATAATCAGGAAGCGTCTGAACGGGCCATCAGGCGTCAGACGGAGGGAAAACAGGTGGCGCGTATAAAGCCGAACAGGGGACAGGCGAGACACGCGTGTGGCGCGTTGCTGGCAAACTTTCATCCCTCGAGGGACTCGCGCGGATCGCCGCAATGGCCGCGCGTTATGCGTGAAAGGGGTACGTTTTATGTACGCGCCAAACATGGAAACGAGACAGCGCGATTCACAGTGTCTCGATCTGTATTCCGTTGACGAAGAGGAAGCGATCGGGTAGCGGTGAGCGCCGACACTCGTAGAAAATAGATCTCGCCTCTGTTTGATGCGGATGAGACCAGCTATAAAGCACAGGCTCGTGTATAGCGTTGGAGGCCTCCTCTGTTTCCCGGTTGCGTGAACGCCCGGGCAGAAGTAAATACGCGAGAGGGCGACGGCATTGTCGTATTAATGGAAAGGATTGCTTGTTCGAGCGTGTAGCGGGAAGCAGCGGTTCGACGGGTCTAAATTGAAATTCGATTGTCTGCCG
>NT_176736.1:2813647-2840548 GCF_000188095.3 Bombus impatiens
TGTTTGCCGCGTCGCCGGTACGCGATTGTCAGGTTCGTGCTCTCGCTAGCTCGCGGATAGAGCCACGGATGTGAAACACACAGGGAACTATGCTCGAGGAATGCTTGGCCGCGGCTGGTTTTATTCGTCAACTGATCAGCCCGCGAATTTGTAATGTGCGTATGTATACGTATGTATAAGCATACGAGAATATAAGAAGTTTGCGAAACGTCGTAGAACCGAAGCGGAGACGAGACAGGCCGAATTTCGGGAGCCACGACGGAATAACAAGCTGCAGGAATTCCTAATGAGCACGCAGTCAGACGAACCGGTAATTCGGTGGCGCTAGTCGAATCGCCGAATCTGTTGTTGCCGGGTAGTGAAAGTTTGTGCGGCTTCCGGTAATTATGTCGCGTTGACGAGCCGCTTTTTCACGCTGCTATATAGGAGTTTGTCTGTGTTCTGTTTAATTAATGTCTGCTGGCTTGCGATATCCTTTTTTTTCGTTTCTCTTTTTGATCATCGTTAAAGAGGATTTTGGTGAACTTTTTATCGTCATCGTTAACCTTTAACTACTACCGTAGAATGGATATACGCTAATTGTCTGGCGAGGTACCTCGATAAAAATTTTAAGTATGATTTTATGGTTCCTAATTATGAGACTTAACCTAATTGAAGATTTCTCAGCTAGTTAGCATCGTGTGTTGTTTGAGAGCGTAATTCCGACAATGTCATTTATAATGGAGGAATTCACACAGTAGCAATTAAGCTTGACAATTGGATGTTTGATTGGCACGAGGATATTGCGTGATTTTGCTTATTACACGAGAAGACGAGATTCACGAACTTTTTTCGCTCTTGTAGATTCTACGCGAAGTTGCAAATCTTCCTCTTCGTCTTCCTAGACCTCGTAGAACTTCAATCCCAGTTCCTTCGGCAATCTTTCGAGGTGCTCCGAGCCAGAACCGTGTCGATCCTCCTCACACCTTACTCGATTTCTTCGTTAAAAGGAAAAATGGAAGCGCGATCTTGGCTATGTAGATTTACACTGTGTTGTCCGTGTAATCTTTACCTTGCGAAGGATTAGCGCTGCCTCGCGGAAATGTTTACAGATTTTCATTGTACCCAGTAACGTCGCTCCTTTAAACTCCAACCTTCTGCTGTTGTTTTCACCCCATATCTTATAGAAAGGAACGAGTATTCCGTTCTTGATAAGTATAAAAGAAAATATCGGAAAACGTCTGATTTTTCCTCCGTTTAAACAAGATTTTTAAATTCTAAAAATAAAATAAAAATTTACATTCTAAGTAATTCAGCTTTATTATAGCGAATTGTCAATTTTGTCTTAAATAGATATCTATTAGATAAGAAGAAAATTCGTCGGCTAGATTCAAATATATTAGTCACTAGTATTTCCTGTCTAGAGATATACAGTTCATTTATAAAGGTAAAGGTTCATAAGGGTAAAGTTCATTCAATTCTGCTAAATGTACACATAGCCTAAGAAACTGGAAATTCATTACTTTGCGAAGTTACTTATAAGCTGACTGTCAGTAATACCAGCCGATTTCGTTCCTCCACCGTAACATATTACACACGACAGGCGAAATTGCCTGATTTATTCATAAATGCTATATATCATACATCATTCTTAGTTACCACCTAAGTTATCAACATGAGTTAATAATCTTTCTATGTCGTAACTCCAAAAATGCGAAATCTTCGTCATCTTCGAATCTTCTTTCTAACTTGAAGCCACTAAATTCCTCGAAGCCGCGCTATCTCGAAGAAAAAAGAGAGTCGTTTCGCATGGTCCAGCCTGAAAAAAAAAAATACAGCGGGCTGCTTGATTAATTCACGAGCCTGCTGGCGGTTGTACAGGTGATTATGAGTATGGGGGTTGGCCGGCGCTCGTTACACGAGTTTTCCGTTGGCCAGACCGTGTCGCTTCCGTTTCAAAGGGATTTATGTGTACGTCTCCCGCGCGACTCGCAATTAGTCCGACATTCAGGCGAGGATAGCATGCACGTGTTCGATAATGCCTGGTTGGATCTAGGCACGCCGCGACTCCGGGTATAGACTTTCCCATGCATAAAGACAAACCGTGCGCGCAGGGCGGCCTTGTCACGTTCAGATGTAAACCAGACTCCCGAGTGCAACTACTACCCGGTGAAACACGCGTCACGGGGAGCCATGCACGTCAGGAACACGAGCACACCGGTTCCCCGCCGCACCTGGCCGTAATGCACGCTGCGCGATAGGTGTATAGTGTATATACGTCATTGAATAAGTATACCTATGCGCGTGAGTTATTGTTGCGTGGTCCCCGGTCGCTCTCGCATCGCCGTCTTTATCTGTCAAAATATAGTACATCGTTCGATGAATCGTTCGATGAGTCGATTGTCGATTTCGAAACCTTCTTTTAGAATAAGGCGAATACTTGTTTAATCCTCTCCTTATTTGATACTATGAGTATTGCTTGTGAGGATACTTTAGACAGAAACATTCGCTAGACGATATGTGATTCGCTATGGTCATCAAGGAGAAAATGCAGTACTGTATAGGAGTATACATAAGTGCTGTATTAATTAGATATTATGAGCATCTGAGCACAATCTGTACTTATATCATTTATATATCAGTTGAGCCAAGTATATGCGTGAGTGTAAATATGTGATTCGATGAATTCTTAGATGCGTTTTGTTAGTTTCTTCGGATACAATTTTGTTACTCTTCATATTTTGAGATAGAATCTTTCCTCCGCCTCACTTGTATAAGTAGACGTTCATGGAATATGTACATTGTATATTGTATATTATCGAGGATAGTGAATGAGGATGCTTGAAGACTTTAATTACCAGAAAATGACAAGTGGTGACGAAACAATGTTACATAAATGTAGTTATCGACATATTTCGTTCACGGTTATATTTACACAGCAAACGTCATTTATAATGTAAATTCGTGTTAGTTTAGTGACTTGTACATACAAATAACGGACAGACAAATCGATACTCGTGCCAAAGAATCTCATATCTTTTTAAAAATCCTCTATACGTTTCGAGCCCGGTCATAACTCTCGAAACGCGTCGGACTGGAGGTCCCTTTTGTTGCCACGACCCCTAATATGTAACAATGTTTGCTCGAGAAGTCGGATAAAATCCCAATGCACACAGCGACGAAATGCACAGTACAAAGGCTTGCCTGTGGATAAAGAACGACGCTTTTGGGGAGGAGCGCGCAGCTGAACGTTTCTTTCCTCGACAAACTCTATTAAATCGTTCTTGAAGCGTACGGGTCAGGAATTAACATCGGTAAATATCTTTTCGCGCCTGTATCATCGCTAGATGTTTGCTGATGTTATGAAATCAACCATCGTACCGGGTATCTCGCGGTCTTTCGGCTTCGATGGTCCTCGATGGCTCTCGACGGTCCTCGAAGGAGGGCCAATAATGGATAGCGAGGCGTTACATATACAAAGATTGTTTGCTGGTTGGAAAAACCGCCTTTTCGACGCGTTCATATCGAGCATCGTTCGACCATACGGCTTCTCCTCTGTTCGAGGAGACGTCGAGAGATCGGTGTCGAGTGGCGGAGGAAATCCTCGCGACAGTTGTACGACGAACGTAAATCTCTCTCGAGCATTTTTTACGCTCGCCAGGTCTGGAAGGGGATTATTCCATGCACGCGTGAGGAGCCAGCAACCCTCTTGAACACGGCACTCTCCTGCCCCCTTGCACGCCCCCTCTCTTTCATTATCTCCGGAAAAGAAGCAAGCCCCTTCGAATCGAGACCACCGCCGCAGATGTGCCTCGAAATTAGACGACCTCGTCAAATCGAAAACGCCAGACGCGTCCACGTTCTCTCGCCGCTCTGAAAAGACGAACTGGACTGGGAGTAAATTAATATTTACCAACTGGCCGGACTCGGCTCTTCGTGTATTACCTCCATGCGTTTTTTTTGCCATTTATGGTAATTTTCTGTGATTTTATGTCATTTTGAATCGCAGATTCGATTTTCAAGAGAGCTAGAGTTGAAATAATGTTTAATTGCTAGCTTACATTCCCCATATTCAAGTTGTCATCATACGCGTAATCTTATGACATAACCTGAAAGTACGCAACAACTTCAAAATCCATGTTATAAGCAACGAACACGCTAAAGCACGAGGGATTTGGAAATTTTCTTCGATAGAGCGCAGGTCTCTGAAGCCGACCTGTAAAAATTCTGTAGGCACACCGGGTGTTTATTCTTCCGTGCTGCGTCCTCGCATGCCGGGAGTCGTTGAAGAGACACAGAGCGTAATTCCAAGTTTCTCTCGTGCGCTAACGACACTTAGGTAATTGCACTTAAATTACATCGGTTTAGTAGCCGCGGCAGTCACGAATGAGGGTAGAAACCGACGTAACTCTCGAGCTCTTGCTCCGCCGACGAAATAGTCGCAACTTTTCCGCCGGTTTCGCCTTCGTTTTCCCAGCAACGCGTTCGACCGACGATTTTCTCTCTTTTTTTTTCATTCACGCAAGCAGAACTTTTACAACCGACCATCCGCTCAGCCATTGGTGGTTCCAACAGCAGCTTCGTTTTTACAGGCGGCCGCTTTTCCAGTGAACGAAAGTTTGCACGGAAGCCACCGGTCTCGCTAGTTGGTAGTTTTCGTTGCTACATTATCGGACATTAAATATTTTAGCGGCAACTACCGGACGTTTTACGATACGCGCATTTCTATCTGTATTTTTCGTAATTAAATTCCTTGCTTACCAAACTCGCGGCATCGATTTTCAACTTTAATCTAATGAAATCATATTTAGCTTTTTTATTATTTCTAAATACCTCGTTTAATTTTTGGTTTTCCGTTAAGGACAGCTAATTATCACGTCTTTACACAGTACATTTATTGTATCTTATACAGCAGCTATAGAAAGTATTGGAACATACTATTTTTTTCCGTTTAAACATTGTTTTATCAGATTCTATATTTCACTTTCGCAGTCGTACGAAAGTGTTACTAAACTATACGAAATTCAATGTGCTTGATTTTAATCAATTAATATGTAGATGCTATGATAAATAAAAGTTTTTATTACGACTGTAATCATAAATGGTCTCTTTAGCATGAATACAATCCATTCACGCCGTGATTCACAAAATTCAACGACATCGCCGAACTTTATTCTCAACGTCCCGTACCGGGTTCCCACGGGTAGGTTTACTGTTCGGGTAAGTTGCGGTCACCGTAAACCTCTCTCGTATCTCGTGCTTATCGAAAACGATGGTTTACCTGAGAATGTAACCGGAGGTCCATCGAGCGTAGTCTGGCCGCGATATTTTGCCGTCGAAGGCACCTTAGTCGGCGTCCGAGCTATCTTTTCGACGTGACAAAAACTGGCCGAAACCTTGGCCGGGTATAGAGCGATCCAGAGGGATCTGGGACGCTTTTTCAATCCCGTGAACCGAGGAAAAAGCGGAAGGACGCGTGGGATTCTGGGCTTTAGGGTGACTTTATGGTAAGCAGCTTCGATTTTCCGTTAAGGTTACGGGCTACGGGTTGGTGCAGCCAGTCGGCTTACGGACCGAGTCTATTCCGCGGATTTTCAGGGATAACCTGTACCCGATAACGTCCCCCTTTCCTCCATTCTGGTGATAAACCCGCGTCGTCGGACCAACGACGAGGATTTTCAACTTTCTTTACATCGGCACGCGTCGGTATTTTCCACCGACAGATTCTTCGTGCGCGTGGATAGTGCTCGTTTTATTTGACGACGCCTTTCTTCGGCGAATGGTTAGTCGATCTCACCGGGGCTGGTTTAACGGGATGAGAATGGAAAGCACAGCTCTGATGCAATGTCTGGGTATGCAAAGGTGGAGGGTGATGAGATGTTAAGTTCTAAAGGAGTTTGGGAGTTGTAGGGGAGCCGTGATTCTAGGAATATTTGCTGGATAGCGAGACTTTTATTAGAGCTAGATTACGGGCTTCTAGCGATATTTGACTGTAAAGTTTGGGAAGATGTTAGTCATTACTCTGATTGTTTCGTCGAAGCCGGAATTTACACCTGCTGTGGGCTAATTGCTAAGAGTGAAAATAACTTTTCATTAGACATCTCACTTGTACATATATTTGTATCTGTTTTTTCCAATGTTTCTTTAGTACGTTGACAGTTGTCTGAAATATATTAATTGATATCTCTTTCTTGGCGTTTTAATTTTTTTACGAAGCTAACAAAAAGTCTAGACTTCTTCGCGATTCAAATTATCTTGACGCAATATGCCATGCATCGTCGTGCACTTGCTGACAGAATGTCGCAAGGTTCTCGATTAGAAGAGAACGGTTCGATGAGTTCAGGAAACATTCAGTTTCGCTCAAACGTCACCGGAGCGTCAGCTTTTTAACACACGGAGTCCATTTCGAACTGGATGCTCGAAATATCTCGCATTGTTTGGATAACACTCGGTCGGCGGACGCGTTGCGTAAATATCTTCCCCTAGAGGGTGACTCTTTGGCTTCGCCGTACACCATCAATCTGTCGTTGCGACGATACCAATTATTGCGTTAAATACGCATCTGAGATCAATTTGAAGCACCGAAATGATGGCGTAGAGCGTAGACCGACGACAAGATTCAAGAGGGAGTATTGCGCGTCATGGTGGGGGGAATAGGAAATTCAAGGCGACGAGGACAAACACGGGTGCTGACATTGTGTAAACATGCTGTGACTACCCTCGTCCGCGAGACGTCGGTTCTGACGTCGACGGAACACGGCTTTCCGAGAAACTGGATATTCCGTCTTAAAGCGGGAATTAAATACATCGGGATAGTCACGGTAGAACGACACCGATTTTCTCGGAAACTCTGCTGTCTGACGTTGCAGACAGAGGTCATTGGCAGCAACTATTGCCTCCTACGGCCGGGATATTGGAATTTATTCGAGGAATAGAAATTTCGAATTGTGTTTCAGCGATGATATATGCGATAGCGTTTAAAATGATAGAATTATCACGATAAAATTGACAACGTATAATTAAGGATGATGACGACTCGGTTGTGTAGAAGACAGGCAGAGAAAATATTTTAAATATAAGATTCGAAGGAGAGGTATATCACAGGATTTTGGAATAAGCTTTTATAGTATCGAGTCAAAGTCGTAGATAGTGGATCACGTATATTCATGGACAATGGATCACAGATAATACAGACGAACTGTAATTATATTGAAATTTAATATTGCATCTGGTATAAATTATTAAATTAGTAGATAATAAGCTAATGTACTAGCGGACAAATTGTAAAAAGTAGATCTAGGAATTGATGGATAATATTTTTGGAAATGAAGAAACTTTCGATATATACATACATATGGAATATTGTTAAAAATACAAAGATGATTTATCGTTGAATAAGAAATTGTGACAAAACTAGCGGTAATGCCTATTGGTATATTAGAGCAGTGTTGGAATAATCTTGTTAGAGGATTGTCTGGTGATTCTCAAACGCAAGGTAGATGACACGTGGAACGACAGTGACGTTCAATTTCGTAGACCGATCTACCTCGAAATGACCCTGTACCACTCGGAGCGTGAAACAGGCTAAGCAGGGTGGAGATATTGGCCATGCTTCACTACTAAAAGGGGTTGCTTCCTGTATCACGATTTGTTACATGGGCCTTCGGACCTTCAGGAAATGAGGATTGCCTTTCCCTCCCCTCCATATTGAGACGGTTCTGACGCCGTTATTCGCGTTCGTTTCCCTTGAAATGCGAAAACGCGCCGTTGCTTGCCAATTTTCCAAATGGCGCCGCAACGCGTACACGAACATTTTCGAGCTAACAAAACCACCGACTGAGTCGAACATCCAACGAGGAACATTGAGAAGAGGGAAAGAGATTTACAGGATTCATCCTTCGAAAGGCAACTTCTTGTTTCGCTGTGGAATTTATCGCATCAAATGTTTCAGAAAGGAAAATTCGCACAGTGACAACCGCGAGGAAGAAATTTTCACTCTATTTCTGGCTCCTCAATTTCAATGTTTTCTACGTTACACGAGGTGCATCAATCTTTATTCCTTAACACCGTCCAAAGGGGACTTTCCGGGCAATAGTGGCGTAACACTGAATCTCTCTCGCATCGTTTTTGCCTTTCAAGAAGCTAATACACAGAATATATCAAAAATATAACTTAGTTCCACTCCAACTTAACTTGCACAAAAAGAAAAACTGTAATTTTCCTATTTTAACAGTTCCAATAATTAACTGTATAAGAGAAAATCCTAAATATTCCAGATAAATTGAACCAGAAGGACTTACTCATCCGGAAATTCAGAGAAAAAGGAACTACAATTTTTTTTCTGTTACGACGTCTCAATTTCTATGATTAATTACTCAAAGCAAGATGCTAAGCAGAAACTAGTCTGTGAAAGATCGGTCAGCATTCTTCCTAGCCTCGTAGCACCTTAAATCAGTTCCCATGACATTCATCCCTGACGCGTTCGCGAAATTGAACGTCACGGCGTACTCGCTGCTTGCTAGGACACACGGAGGAATAAGCGTACGAGCGAGCGGGTGTAAGTAACGCGCTCGCCTCCGGAGTACGTAAATCTCGTCGTTGGTACCGGAACTCGCTTAGCGGCAGATTTAGTACGAGGCGTCGACTCCGCCTAGAAACCGCGGAGGTTCGAGTTAAATGGTTTATGCAAGACCGAACGAAGCGGTAATGAAGTTCTCTCCCGGCAGACTCGTGTACAAGGATAATCTACGGTGGTCCCGATTTATCGTCCGTTTATAATGCGTTTACCCTCGCGTGCCCTCCGCTTTTAAACCGACCGAGTCTCCTGTGCCGATTTCGCGCTTCAACGGATTCCAAACGTATTTAATTCACCGTTGTAAAGATGCAGTTGACCAACCTGGTTAATGATTGTGACGAACTATTGGAACCTGGAAGGAGGAAGGTTGCAGAGGAATTTATGACGAGTCGAGGAATGAATCTGAAGGAGTAGGATTCTTCGTGGTGAGACGGTGGAAGGCTAAGGGGGACCATTTCATAAATAGGAAATTGGGACCATGATAAAATTGTATGGTTACGCTATGTTCTCAGAAATTTCTATTTTTGACGATTCGAAGACCAAAGAGAGTGTTGGACTTCAGAAACATCGATCGTACTTTATACGATTTACATCTTACATGAAAGAATTCCACAGATTTCTTGGTGAATTTTAGTATATCATACCGAGCCGGGAGAAACGACAGAGTCAGGGTAATATATTTTAGGCAGATTAAATAAGTGACAATACTTAATATCACAGCAATTGTCGCAGCAGTTATGGTTATATAAAATATAAAGGATAAAGCTAAAAAGTAAAGAATTGAATCTGGCAGGACTGTTCCGTGATAACAAAAACTTATCGTTACGCTATAAATTCGGAGAATTTCATTCGCAAATTCTTGCACAGTGTCACCTGGAGAATACATTGCGGAAAAGTAATCTATCTCGATAAATTTGTACGTTGCGATCTATTGAAAGCTAAGCGACCAAGGAAACATTCCTCGCGTAGAAGATTTATACATTTTTAAGAAGACCGTGATTCTTTAAGTAACTTCGCACCTTTGAATCTCGATAAATCTCTCTTAGCCTTCTGGCACGAATTTTCCAGACTCCGTTTCCAAGAATAGCGCCTGATCGAAAATCGATCAGGAGGACCATTCTCCCAGCCATTAATCAGAACGTAAGCGCGAAAGCGAGAGTGGCGATATATCAGTCTCGGAAAACTTAGGGAACGGAGCCGCGACGAAATCGTCGCCACGTGCGCCACGATAAGAGGAAATAAAATTGTCGTCAAGATCGTTCTTCCCTTTGCTAGATTCTCGTCGAACGTCCTTGAAAGACGACAGACGATGGAGAAAGTGTGCCACACTCCTCTTTGGAAGACGATCTGCAGTGGTTGCACGTGCTGTCCGTTTCAGGCATTGAGCATAAGGGAAAAACGTTGAACGTAGGGGAAAAAGGCGTGAGAGGTAACGAAAACTAGCGAGAAATTCGGTGAGAAACGAAGATGAACTCAGAGGAGCTGGTAAAGAAAAATAGTAACGGGATGTTCGTTTGTAGCTGATGTTTGCTTTGCCTGGTCGCCGCTGAAAGCTTTTTATGTCGTTTGCTCGAAAGGTATTTGGTAACCGTGGTTGTAGCCTGGCATCTCTACTAATTACTCCAACCAAGCTTCTTATTGAACGCGCGCGTGCAATCTTCTCTGGGCCATTCGCGTATTCGTTCCTTTTCGTCCAGTTTCGCGGTAATGGTCGTAGACGATGACTTAATGATTACCGTGTACGGTTACCGTTTCATTAACGTCCACTCATAGATGGAACGTAGTCTAGACTAAATTTCCTTCGCTCGAGACGAAACAATTTAGTTGTTTAATCTTTGAACTTTGTTTCTAACGAAAGAGACTTTCGTTGATTTTATTGTTGTTATCTACATACCTGAAAATTTCAAATCTCTCACCTCTCAGAAAAGTTAAATCTAGTTGGATTGGTCATCACCTTAAAACTTAAAAATGTCAGGCATAATAACTTTTCCAAACTGTGACTTTTTACACGCGATGATGAGATGAGCCAGAGCACAACAAACGAGCGTCGAATCTACGTTCTTTTTTCCCCACAAAATGTAGTATCTTTCGATTAATCGAATATAATTTGTAAGAAGCCGCAAATGTTCCACGTAATGACAATAACACCGTTACTTACAAAAGCTTCCATCGACGATCTAATAAACGCCCCGTAGCTCCCTGTGTTGGTTTTAATTAGCCGGTGAAGTTCAGGGAGGTCTGACCGAATTCCTATAGCAGTTAACCGCCTCCGTTGGACTCGGCCGACCATCGATCTTTCCTTCTCAACCACAAGAAAAACCGATGCTGTCCCCCGAGAGTAAAAAAAAAGAGGAGTAAAAAAAAGAGAACGCGTTGAAGAACGAGCGACGAAGAAAGTACCACACGATGCTCACGTCGGCTAACGTGCGGTGTTAACAAAATGCGCAGCGGGTTTTAATTAAAGTGCTCGTGGGGCCGCGTTTTTGCGTCGTTAACATCGTGAGAACGAGAATTGAAGCCTACAAACAGGCCACCGTCATCCAGGAGGAACGCAGTGCAGAGCACGTGCTGATGACCAAGCTATGGTGGAGGACCATTAATTGGCCGAATCGGCGGGAGATACAATTTCCACGGATGGTCGGCATCTTCCAAAAAGGGACAACGGACGCGTTTATTTCGTGCGAACAAATTCGCGAGTGCGTGTAATTGGTGCGATTTTGGCGGGCTTCGTGGACCAATGGATATCGAAGGAAGGCCCGGAATAGCAAGATGAAACAGTCTGTCTGGCCCGGAGTGACTGGTCTATCGTCGCTCGTATAATTGGAACTCAAAGGCTATCCCTGGTTAAATAAGCAAGCATAAAGCGGACATAGATGGCGTGGATTCGCCATACCAGTATCGTCTGACCGTGTAACCTGGCTGAATCGAGACGAATCGATCGTTGAAACGATCAACTACTACCGTCCCGTCTACTCGTCTTTCCATTGAATATACGAGACAGCCCATAGTTTCTCCGCTTGGAAGTCGGAGTGTCTGAATGCCATTGAGGTGGTTTGCCCATCAGCCTCGTTGACGTCGAGATTTTGCGTGGTTTCGCCTTTGAACGTCATCTTCGACGACGATTCTGGTCTACGAGCTAGAATCAAGAACTTGGACTGAAATGGATGAAATTAGACCGAAATGTTCTATGGATAAATCAATGGATCTTGCTGGATCTAGGAAGCTCGGTCGATTTACTTTCAACGGGCTTCGTCAGACGAGGACGCGAATTCGGGAAACGGACGTCGTCGAGAACTCTTCTGCTCAGGTACATGAAACTCTACTCGTCGTCTACGTGGTGGAAACAACGTTCGTAGGCGAGAATCACACCAGGATGTCTGGAAACGGGAACTCGACGGTGGTATCCCTTGCCTGCTAATAGAAATGGGAATTCGTGGTAAAGGGGAGTCGAGGCCGACTCAAAGCGTACAGATGCAAAATAAACAGAGCGGTCTCGTCTTCACAGGAGGCTAGCAAACATATCGATGATTGATTAATACACAGCCGGTTCGATCTAATCGTGTCCCCGCGTTTGGTTATTGGCCCTGGTCGACTCCTTGCATATGCAATTGCTCCCGATGTCGGCATATCATGTTAATTGCGTTTGCCCTCGCCTCTTCTGGCTTCATAGCGGCGTTACTGTTGATTGAGGCTGAAAATCGCATTACAAGCTGGATATACAGTTTTATTAATATGATAATCGGCTCTAATGATTCAAGAAAGATTGAATTCCTTAAGAAATTGATTCTCCCATTAGTTAATTTCCACGCACGTTTTCGCTTAGTTATTGGCTTTTCTAAATGGTTCTTTGATTTTAAGATATGAGTGTACGAAGGTCTTCTTACGCAGTAGAAATGATATTGCTGACGAAATTTTACAAGTCACGGGTTACAAATTATCAATGGACGTTAATAAATTTTCTTGCTCAATGATGAGTGTGGTTAGGAAAGAAGAGAACTTCTACAAGTGAACTTTACAAATTACTATTAAAATTATAGAATTATGTAAGATGTTTGTCATCCGCCAATTTCTTAGTATTATTTGTTATTCAATTATTATGCAATTAGTGATTTGTTTCTATGTAAGACAGGAATCTCTCTATGAGTAGGAATGTCGACGTATTTCGCGTTTCTTAGTGGCAATAAAGATATTGAAAAGAATGTGCATTGAATCGGAAAAGCGATCGCGTGTCTGAAATTGAGTGACAATAAGTCGTATCGTTCCTCTGTACGGTCACGAGGAATTCGTTGCACGCAACTGGATCGTCGATCCGATTAAAACACGGCCGTATAAACTTGAGAACTTTCGGTTTGCAATTGTTCCTCGGTGAAGACACAAAAGGGCTTTTTGTTGATTGAAGAGTCCGGCCCTCTCGTGGCTTCCGTCAGTTCTGCTCGAAAGTCGACTTCTCAAAGAACTCTAATGAATAGAAGCATTTACTATTCTTCCCTGCACAGATGTAATTATAAAACCATTCTTTTGTTTCAGCCTCCATTGACGATGGAGGAACGTCCGTTCGTTGGAACCAAGTCCATTGTACCTCGACGTTCCTAGTCATTGCGATTTAAATTATGCTTGCTTGTCGCACGCTCCTGATTCTTCGACCTCGCGTCGAATCAGCTTCAAATTATATAGTCTGCTCCATGCACAACATATTCTTTTTCACGAATAAAAAGGCAGTATCTTTCTTTCGTCTTCGCAACATGTCTTGAATGTAAATACCAGAAGATTCTTTCGAAGCTTCCATCGGAATTAATTCAGGCGTTTTTTTGGACAAAACGTTCATAAGCCAAAGTGGTGAATTTAGTAAATTGCATCGAAGGTTGTAACAATATAAATTTATTGACTAATAGACATATCTTTATATATTAATTACATTTACGAAATAAATAAAAATTTCCTAATAAATAGTTCAACTCGGCACCTGAAAGTAGATTCTTTCTTCACAAAGTTCTTCAATTAGGTATCTCTTTAGCAACTTTTCAGAGCATTCCTGGAATATTAATTAGGGGGAGGGGGTAAGGGTCGTAAAACGCCATCGAATTCGAGAACAAACTCAGCGAAATCCAAGCGGAGTTAAAACACGAGAAGTTCTGTTTAACGAGATTCCCAGAATCGAACAGTTCGATCCATTTCACTGTGAGTTTCGACAAAGTCAAAGAGCCGAGGCGCGATTTAAAGCCAAAGAATTACATGGTGAAACGCTGTTGGAAACTGTTAGCGTAATAAGTTCCCTCTAACGTTCTAGCCACAATTAGAATTCCTTTCTTTCCAAGAGTTTCGTTTCACGCGCGCCTCAAAGCGCACGAGGCCGAACCCAGTGAGCAAAGGAAAAGCCTTCATCATTTACGATCGGGCCTTTACGCGCGCAGCGACACGTGTTTCCGGTTCGCGAATGTTAACTCTTTGGCTTCGAACGCGATTCGTACCTTGATCACGGATATGTGGAACTTGGCATTTTGCCGGTGGCCAGGATCAAAGGACAAGTATGAATATGTCCCAAGAGCGGAGGCCGATTTTTATGGGCCTGTTGTTTATTTGGTCGCGACACTGACTGCATAAAACACGCTCCATTAGTATGCTTTTATTACGCGACGGCGGACGTTACACACGAATTAATATCAATTCCCGCTGGCCTGATGCGATGGCCGACTATCGTCGATGTAACGGGTAATTAAAAATTATTGTTACATCCGACATTGTAAATCTGCCAATTCCCCGTCGCACGTCAAATCTCTACGCACGTCGCTGCCAGAGAAATACGTTAATTTTTAAATTTTTCTCTAGTTTTCGATTGAAATTTTGCTTATTTCTGAAGTAAATCTTGTTGTGTTTAATATATCGTAGAGCACGGCTCTCTTGTACAAGTTACGGATTGCAGATCATTAATCCTCTCAGGTTATTACATTATTGAATTCTTTATTGCTGTTCGTATTTAAATGCAGAAAATCAATTTATTTCGCATATTAATAAAAGAACCTGCCACTCATTACTCGACAATGAGTTATAATTGCTCTTGATTGATATCGTAACATGCCAGACATTATGTCGGCAGGCTCTGACAGTGAAAGACGAAACGCGACATTCCTCGTAATATATCGAAAATGTATAATTTTGTTAAGCATCAGTTTTAATTGCTCTCCACTTACCAGTCTTCGTGCAATAAAAATATTCCGTAACACCGCACTTAATTTAATATACCTTTACCGCGGTTAATTAATTTAAAGAGGTCAATATCCTCGTAGCCAAATTCGCTCTATCTGAAGCAACATTCTGCCGGCTAATATCAATATTATCTACAGAGAGAGAGAGAGAGGGGGGAGAGAGAGAGAGAGAGAGAGAGAGAGAGAGAGAGAGAGAGAGAGAGAGAGAGAGAGAGAGAGAGAGAGAGAGAGAGAGAGAGAGAGAGAGAGAGAGAGAGAGAGAGAGAGAGAGAGAGAGAGAGAGAGAGAGAGAGAGAGAGAGAGAGAGAGAGAGAGAGAGAGAGAGAGAGAGAGAGAGAGAGAGAGAGAGAGAGAGAGAGAGAGAGAGAGAGAGAGAGAGAGAGAGAGAGAGAGAGAGAGAGAGAGAGAGAGAGAGAGAGAGAGAGAGAGAGAGAGAGAGAGAGAGAGAGAGAGAGAGAGAGAGAGAGAGAGAGAGAGAGAGAGAGAGAGAGAGAGAGAGAGAGAGAGAGAGAGAGAGAGAGAGAGAGAGAGAGAGAGAGAGAGAGAGAGAGAGAGAGAGAGAGAGAGAGAGAGAGAGAGAGAGAGAGAGAGAGAGAGAGAGAGAGAGAGAGAGAGAGAGAGAGAGAGAGAGAGAGAGAGAGAGAGAGAGAGAGAGAGAGAGAGAGAGAGAGAGAGAGAGAGAGAGAGAGAGAGAGAGAGAGAGAGAGAGAGAGAGAGAGAGAGAGAGAGAGAGAGAGAGAGAGAGAGAGAGAGAGAGAGAGAGAGAGAGAGAGAGAGAGAGAGAGAGAGAGAGAGAGAGAGAGAGAGAGAGAGAGAGAGAGAGAGAGAGAGAGAGAGAGAGAGAGAGAGAGAGAGAGAGAGAGAGAGAGAGAGAGAGAGAGAGAGAGAGAGAGAGAGAGAGAGAGAGAGAGAGCGAGAGAGAGAGAGCGAGAGAGAGCGGGAGAGAGAGAGCGAGAGAGAGAGAGAGAGAGAGAGAGAGAGAGAGAGAGAGAGAGAGAGAGAGAGAGAGAGAGAGAGAGAGAGAGAGAGAGAGAGAGAGAGAGATGACATCTCAACGCAGAGTGTTTTCGCGTGTCGGCAAACGACGCGTGTCACGAGCCAGCATTTTGCATCGTTAAAAGAGCAATCTGGCCTCGTCCATCGCGCTCGTATCCACCGAGTGGACCGTGATGGCCGATCCTGCGGGCGAAGTTGGCTGAAACCTCGCCGGGTATTGTCCACGAACGGCGTCGCCGGTCGTTCCGGGGCGAGGAACGTGTCGGTGGGACGATTGTTTCCGGTAACGAGCGTTTCGCGGCGTGATTGCGCGCTCGAAGACGTCGTTTCCCGGAGTAAAGGCGGCCGAGGAGGCGGGGAAAATGAACGCGTCCACGTTTCACGGACGGAACGAGAGGGACGGTAACGTCGTTTGAACCAGGAATAGGGAATAACGCTCTGTCTGTTCCTTTATTAAAGCACGCGGCTTTGAAACGTGATCAAACGTGACCGTGAAGCTGACAGTGTAACGGAAAGGAGACGGACGTGACGTATGACGAAGATCAATGAGCTACCGCGTCGTTGACGATCGTGCTCGTCCGAATTCGTGTGCGATTTATCGACCGGTGAAAATCTCGTGGTTCTGTTCCGTATACCAGTAGCAATTAATTCGCGCATAATTGACGGGGCAATTAGTGGCGCCACGAGTGGGCGTACCCCTGCTGTTTGGCGGTACGTCGAGTTAGAGATTTCGGTGGTCGATGTTGAATTTAGATCTCGAACTGGGTTTGAATTTGCTTCTTTGACTTTTTATGCGAAATACGTAATTGCATTAGTAAAATAGATTTCAACTTACAGTAATTGGGAACTAGAAATATCGAGTAATTATCGCAGAAGGTAGAACAGTGTGATATTCGAATTTTGTATCAGTGATTTAATGAAACTATGAAGCGACAGGTTTTTATTATTCTTAATGATTGTTACGACGAGGCTATATATTTGCAATAAGAAACGTACATGTACGTTCTTAAATAAAATTGTATTTAGCACACAACTGAGCTGACCACACTACACTGTTAAATATCGAACGAAGTCGCTAAATTTAATATCACTATCATTCATCGAAAATCACGTTACGTTCGATATTCCTCGCACAGCATGCTGTCTCATTCCTTTGCCTCGATCGAAGAGTATAATATCCCGGACGAGATTCAGCGGCAATAAAATTTGGTCGACGCGAGGACAGGCGCAAACGAACGGGGCGGGTGGAACCGATTGAAATATGCGGGAGCGAAGTGTATTTCGTTCCAGACGGGGCACGGTGTCGATAAAACGGGAAGGGAAAAAGTGGAGTGGTCCGAGCGGTTACGAGATTCCCGGCCGATTGAAATCGCGGCCTGTAGTAGGTCGCTGGTGCATCGAGCCGTGACGGAAAATTAGTTAAGTGGGCATTATTAATGAGTTTTGTCGGTCCACTGAAAGCTACAGATTGTACGACACGCATATTAACGACTCGGCGCCAAACAGTTTTTACGTAACGTACAACGACAAGCGTCTAATGTAAGTACATATTCCACACGTATTGCCGATCTCTTACTTTCCTATACACGACTTGCGAGATACAGAATGATCACGTAGAATGTGTCTTTTACTACTTTTATTATCCCCGTTAAAAAACGTGGTATCTGTCAATACAAAATGTCGCAACGTCTACGGGATATCGGCAAATTAGCGCTTAGCGCCGTGAAACTGGACAGAGATCAACATCCTTTGCGGTGACGCGGTTCCAATCGATCGTATGTTGCATGCAGGAATTTCTGGATTGGACCGTTGGTTTATAGCTCCTTTGGAAGGTGAAAACGTCAAGGGAGAAAGAACGTAATCGCCGAATAGGTTCAGCGACCACTGATATTGGAATCTTTGATCATTCGATTTAACGTATGTAAAGAAAAAGTATATAAGTAGGGGGGTTGTTGCATAGTTTTTGCGAGGACTTCCACTTTTGCTTCTTGTCCTTTAATGAGCAGTGCTATTATCGTGAATCGAGGAAGCACAACGGAAAAATAATTCCCGCACTTTACCTGAGCGAGCCTGAGAAATGAAGTCCGTAAAGATGTCGCGACGACAGGGCAGGGAACTTTAGAGACGGCGAGCTGTAAGTACAAACGCTAATATCGTTAGTCGGTTTCAACCGGCTTCTTTTAACCGTCTTTCGCGCCGAATTATACACGGTAATTCGCGAAATTCAATTCGTGGGCCGACACCGAATTACCACGGGAGAATGCTCTGCTTTATGACCTCTTTCGAAAAACATATTAAACACCTGCATATCCGGTCCCCGTGTGCGAGTTAACGAATTTTTGCATCGGCCCGCCGGGAATAATCGAAACAAATCAAGTGGGACGGGTTCGTTGTCATCGATGGTCAGGGGCTCGTCGAGTCCCACTCGATTAACAGAATCTCTCGCGTTGAAACGCGAACCCTCACTTTCGGTTTACGCGGAGGCACAGAGGTCATTGGTGAAAATTAATTTGGCCCTTACGGTCGGTTAGAAGTCGCGGAATCGTATTAAAAAGCGGGCTTTACGAGACAGCGCAGAGGCGAGAAGTGGAATCGACGGTGTACTTGGGTCAATTCTGCCGTAGGCCACGAGAGGCGATGAGACGGCCACGCTTAATTAACCCTTTTATAAATATCCTTACAAGGCATCCCTAATTTCTCTGTGGCGGGTTGGAGGGAAGGAACGTCCCGACCAACCAACCAGTCAAGCAGCCAGCCAAGCCTCTTGCTTCCCTTTCAAGCTTCTCGTTCGTTCGAGCAAACATAGAACGTTACGGGAAGCGGCTCGCGTTAATTATCCATACCACGAAGTTTCTTTTCTGTGTCTGCTCGTCCACCAGTTGGTTGGTCCCGGTGTTCCCCTACTCTCTTATCGTGCTTTTTGCCACGCTCGACGCGCAGTCAAACGCGACTCCGAATACGCTGTGGTCTTTACAAGAGAAAAAGAAGGGGAAAAGAAGAAAGTATATAAAATGAACAGATGAGAGAGGATAGCTCGCGTTACGGAAACCTGGTTCGAGATGAAAGCAGTTTGAACGAGGCAAAAGTGCGAAAGGACGTTGTAATTTGGCGCGATGAAGAGAAAACACCAAGTTGAAAGAAAATCTTGTTTGGTTAAGGGGTCGCAACTAAATTGTAACGTAATTAAAGCGACGAGTAAGTTGATTCCGATATTACGAAGTAATAATTTCGAATCATGGATACCTTATCCATTTTTGATATAATATCGTTGTTAGACCGATCTTGCAAGCAGGATTACGTAAACGGAACTGAGTTCCGGTGGCGGGCCGACCGAACCAATACTATACGTCAGCCTCGAGCGGGTAATGTGGATTATCCATGGCGATCGATCAGTTCTCTAATAGCTTGCTCAGGGGTAGGGGCAGTGAGATAATGCAAAATTGATGAGTCTCTCCGAGTGTTTGTAATCCCGAGAAATATATTGAAATTGCCGACGAACCTGCACGAACGGTTGAAAATGATTCGTCCAGACCGCAATAATTCTGGATGATTTGCCTTGGGAAGAGGAGGGTGCCATAGGCCGCCTCTGCTATTGCCACCCCCGCGAATTACGAATTCCTCCGACTCTCTGTATAAACGTTTCGCGGAGATCTCCTGAAATTCGAGCGATCATACTACTCCGCGGAACCGTTGTCCATTGCTCGTTAATCCCCGCATCGTTCGTTAGCGTGGGTCGAATAATAAAGAATCGTGAGACAGAGAAGCGCACGCATATTTGCGAGCGCGCGCACCTCTCACGCCCCGTCGAATCTGCATAATTAACGAATCTTTTTTGCCCTTTCTTCTCCCCCTCCCTCCTCCTTCCCCTTTCGCGATTGCAATTCCTCCGGAGAACCTGTTTATCTCGGTGAAATGTTGCCGAGACGTGCTCGTGATCCCTCCGCAGCGCGTTCCTCTTCTCCGCTTCTTCTTTACATTGTGGCCGCGCACTCTCTGTTGCCTGACGATATTTGCATGCGGCATAAACTATGAAGTAGACGCAAATGAGCGCTCGCTGGAACCGTACGATGCGCGGCCTGTCTGATTAGGTTCCAGTGCCGATGCGCGTTCGCGTGTATGCACACAGTTGGTGGTTAATGCTCGCGAGTCGCGGATAAGTCGTACCGCGACTTTCCTCTTCGATCGTCAGAGCGTTCTAACCGGTACAGGGGAGAGAAGGGATCTCGCAGTGAAAAATCGTGTTGTAACGGCGCGAGCTTGTAGCCGTTGAAGGTATAAGAAAGCTTGGATGATCTTCTTGATCGTGTCTGCTCGTAGACGAGATTTTGCAATTGTAGTCTTTGGTTGTAAGAACACGGATCTTCTTTTTCAGTCCTTTGACCTTGTATTACTTTCAATCTTCCCTTTTTACTTCGTCTTCCACAGATAGCGTTTAGTGATCTTTTTCGATCTTTCTTGATATTTGTTCTTTATCGAGGTCTATTGTCGTAGAAACTCTTCGAATTTGTTCCTTTTTATCTTCGATGTATTTTCTAAGTACCAAATGTTTTCCGAGAATACTCCAAGTTTCCGTTCTTTTATTTTATCGAAAGTTTCCATTTTTTGTAGTTTTTAGTGATCAACGTGTTTTGTTTTTTTTCAATTTAGAATTAATTATAAAATATTACCTTACAGTGATTAGTTTTCGTCGTTGACCATTCACTGTCAATTGTCTAGCAACGCGTAGAAATTTCACCTGGAACATGAATTATTATTCGGAATTGATTCGTGAACACTCTGTACAACGTTCGAAGCATTACTTTTAATATAGATTGGCAACTAGTATCTTCTTCATATTACAAATCAATCTTCCCATTCTTATTTTACACGCAGCATATGAAATCAGATGCCTGTACCTACTATCCATATACGCACTTATACCGTACTTTTACCATACTATCCTCGATACATTATCACCGCGCACGCGCTATAATTATGTGTTTCACGTTCAATGCCCACTCGCGAGTACAATACTGCAACAATCTCGCGTATTCAAATGGGCAGCTCGTTTCATTTGCAAGCGAATTACTTGTTACGAAAATTGTAGGCCTTTACCTCGCGCAAAGCAGCAACCGTGATCATTCTACTTGCAACAGCCCCAACAATTATACTCTCTTGAAGTAAGAAGATATGTGGAAGATATGTAAAAGAAGCCTTTGTGAAACCAACTAACGCGTGTTCTTTACTGAAATAGCCGAAAAGACGTAAAATCAAAGTTCCCTTTTTCACCGTTGGATCCAAATAACCAACGAAACGATTCTTCAGCGTTCACCAAAACAGAGAAACCGAGCGTCAGAAACCTCAAGTTCCCTTTTACAAGCAAGCAGAGTCTATTTGGCCGAGTGGTTCGTTCGCCTTCATAAAGGTGCGCCATCGAATCCCTCTACCTCCTCTAACCGGATTCACGTATCTGTCTGGGAATTCGCCGTGGATGTTAACCAGTCGGTGCATATTAATTCCGAGGGATGAAATATCTCGACCTTTGAAGAAGCCAGCAAAGGGGGAGGATATCGTGGAGAAAGGAGCAGCCAACGTCTCCGGAGATGGATAAAGAGGAGAAGAGAAGCAAAGTGAATGTATGTTCCGACTGCTTCTTCTTCCTTGGAGGAGCCGTTCGTTCGCCACGATCCGAGGATTTCTTCGGTGGGAATTCTTAAGATCAGCCAGCCAAGCGGCGAGGGGTTTCCGGGATCGAAGCTCGTCGGTCTAGAGAGGAAGAAGCCGGGAAGCGAGGAGGGTCGAGTTATTAACGATTATCGAGGTCTCGGGTCTTCCACTCTAACTCTCTTTCTCGCCCTTTCTCTTTCTCTCTTCGCGCTCCTACCGCTCTAGCACCCTTGGCTCTAACCCCAACCCCTTATCACCTGGCATGCGATTAAATACGACTCGGTATATTAGCCAGGGCTCGTGGCAGAGCGCAGTCGATATTGAAATGCGGCCCTCGTACGAGGAAAATGCATCGCGTCCCGACGCAAAGTGAGGCGCATTACGTACATACGACGCGTGTGCGCGCGATTTGCACGCACGCACACGCAGTCGTTCGCGCGTGATGTTGCACATGCTGCCCGTATCGAAGTTACGCGTGTACGACCGAGCGACATCCGACTGCGGAATCGGATACGCAATTCGATTTCGTTAATGGTCCCACGCCGCTGGATGCACCAGGCGGCATGTCGTAATTTTTAATGAGCTGAACGACCGGCTTAGAGTGGCCGCTGGCATGTAAATGCCTCGACGAATGGACGTTTGATGATGCGTTTGCGAATCTCTCGAACGCCATTTCCCACAATCGAACCAAGTCGATTAAAATTCTACGTCTGCTGATAACGTTGTCCACGAGTTTTCCAACCCACCCCATCTCCCTCTCCCAAACTCGAGTGAATTTTTGTGCGACGAAACTTCCCACAGATCATTGTTCACCAGTGACGGGGAATTCGTATACTCGTATTTTTTCCCCGTTTGTTTTTTCGTCCCTCGAAAAAGCAGGAGAGGCAGGGGAGGATTTTCAAAATCAATTTCCTGGAGAACAAAGCAGCGAACGAGGGTTATAAAGGCTATATAAGCGCATATTGCGATTTCGATTTATCGTGCTCATTCTTTTTCCGGTCTTTTAAAAACCCTTCCTTTTCACTCGGTCTGCTATCCGTTTTTTATCAGATGCCAATATTTCGTATAACTGAAAATCCATGCAACCCCCACACTCCTCCGTTTTATCGTATTCGAAGATAACGCGTGCCGGTTGAAAATATCTTTCACGAGTGTCGTTTCCCAATTCGATGCTACTCGATTCAGGAATATCCGAATCCTCAAAGAGCAATGTATTCGTTTACGAGGCAATAAAGGTTGGTTTGATGGCGAGCCGTGGACGCGAATCCCACGGCGCGTATTTAGAGAAGAGCCTCGCGCGAAAAGCTTGGCCAGGTTTCGCTTGTCGGGTAACACTCTCTCCTTTTCTCTTCTCTCTTTGAGTATACGTCTTATTTATTACCTTCGCCGTGGAAGGGAACGGTGGTGGCTTACCGAGAGGGCGTGGGAGAGGGTGAAAGGGAAGGTTCGGCCCATCTCCACCTTGCACTTTCATAAGCTTGGGCTGGTCTCTCTCACGCATACGTAATCAGCCGGCAGAAAGAAGCTGCTATGCTGAGATAAAGTCACAGACCCGGTGGGTGGGTTCGGTGGGGTCGACAAGGGGAGAGAGAAGATGGAAGGGAACAAGACGAAAGAAGATGAAGAGGAGGAAGAGGAATGCGGAGGAAGAGGACAAAGAGGAGGCGAGCTTAGTCAAATGCACGCTTCAGGGGCTCTGCATAACTTGTCGACTGCAGTCCTCCACTCTTTTGTTTCGCCTACTTGCCTGATCCCGCGTCTCGTCGTCTCTTTTCTTCTACTCGAAGTGTTCTCCCTCTGCCCGCCTGAGTCACGGGAATTCGACTTCTTTCTTGGCCACCGTGCTCCGTCCTCGTCTCGCCTGTCCATCGCCGACCACTCCCGGTTAATATGATTGGAGCGTCTTTTGCGAGGAAGAGTATCGGTGTCTTCTTAAAGGAAACCGTCTTAAGATCGCGAGACGCGATTTACCGTGACTCCAGGCGTCACGGCGAATCTCGAATGCGACCCTCGAGTGGCTCAAATCCGACGTATTTCAGAGAACACGCTCATGGTCAGAGGAAACGCCGACAACGCGACAGTTTTAACGCATTAATAGTCGTCGATACGATATTACGCTCCTTCGTCGTTAAAGCATCATCAAGTGTGCCAATTATATCTATAACTCTGAAGGGGGGGGGGGGCAATTAATTCCACATACAAGGCTTAATATGTGACAGCACAATCTTGGAATTCTTTTTCGTGCCTTAATTGCACAAACTTGCAGTTTTCTATAAAATTAAGAAGAAGTTGAATGAGACGTATCATTCTTGACATATCAACTTTGATATTGATGAAAACGGGAGAATGAATGACGAGAAGATTAAATTGAATTTCAAACATAGCCACCGCGCTCTTGGGGCAACAATTGTGCGCTAACAGCCGCTCACAAAGACGAGAATAGCGAGGCGATGGAAGAGGGATAGCTGCAAGAGGTGAGACACACTGAGAGGTGGGCTCGAAATTGCATTATGCATGCGGCGCCAAGTACACTCGGTAATTACTCGTATTAATAGAATCAATCTCGCCGCACATGCCGGGATGACGTTTATTAGTGACACGTGTTTGCAACAGAAGCAGCTTTACGCGACCCGTTATCTGCCGCGAGACCCGGTTGAATAGGAACGCGCCACGGGAGTTCACCGCGGCTACCTGTTGTTGTCGTTGTCGTTGTCGTTGTTGTTCGCGGTAATGATTTTTGCGTTTGCAGCTCGGTGATTTTCCCGACCGATGCTATATACGAAACAGCGTGTATATTCGAGACTTCTGTGCCAGTGTATGATTTGATATAGGGGAGCTGAGTCGTGAGAGGTAAATTTGAATGCTGGGTTATGATACAGCGTTAATTAGTTTGTAATATTTCGTCTGAAAAGTGGAGGAAATTTGCTGGAAATTTTGGTTTGTTTCATTAAACTGACGCGTGTTTATAACAGATGGAGGATTTTATACAGATTTTACGCTGGCACGATTCGAAATTATACCTAGGTATAATTACCAAATTTGTCTTTCTTATTGGAAAAATTACCCATTATATTTCTTTGCAAGTATTGTAGCTAATCGCTAGTAATGGACTATTTAATTTTTTAATAAAGTTAGGGATATTTATTTCGATACTTTTTATCAGAAATATTCATATTTGAAGTAAAATAACGTTTGTTTTACCTCGGTGTCTACTTTGTTTGCTTCATTAAATTATTTTATCGAAACGTAAAGCTTCGTGCAACAGTTGTGTTAGCGGAAGCAAATAATTAAATCAACTCACTGCATGCTTCGGTAACAATGTACAAGTTAAATTACTGGCTATCTAAACCTATCCATTCTTTCCCTAATGCGTTGATTCCAAACTATCGGAAGGTATTTCTCATTTCATGGCAAAGTATTCAGACCTAATCGAAACCCAGAATCTTTTTACTTTCGTTCGCCGTCCAATTGTTCGTCTACCCTTTTTCTTTCCGCCCTCCGGTTTTATCACAGAGGTAAACAAGGTTGATTGCAATCGTCCTGCAAAAGCGTCGAAATAATGCGGATGGAGCAGCCACGATCAGGAATGGGTGGCAACCGATAACGAATCGGCAGATTCGCGACGCTTCTCGATTTGTTTCCGCGTCACGGGTAAACATTTAAATTCATTACGTTTCGAAATCAGGCGGAATGATTCATCGTGGACGGACACGTTTGGTGGGCTGATGGTCACGTAGCTATTGGTGAAAAGGATGCGTTGTTGGCGCAGGTATTAAAAGGGAACGGGTCTGCGCACGCGGTTTCGATTGTCATGGCGATTCGTTGGATGTTTTTCGCGGCAGCCGTCGTCGCTTTTCAATGAAGGCAATCAAACAAAACCGTTGGCACAACTTATAATTAATTAAATACAAACACGCGAAGCAATCGCGACGAGGTATTACTTATTTGCATGCGGGATTACGTGTTCCTGATTTACCGAACAGCCCCCTCCCTTCAGCCGCTGATAATTGTCGCGACACCGCCTCTACCTGCTCGACGGATTTATTTTTATCCGCGACTCCCAATTAAAATAATTAATTAGTCAACGCCGCTGATGAGCCAACTCTCGTGTTCAGGACGAGTTAATGAAAGTATAAATACCAAATGAAAATGTAACGAAGATGATGATTTACTTTTGTTGATTTTACCCGCGTGTCTTATCACAATTATACGAAGACTCGATCGACGATCATAAAAGTAGATTAATCATGAATGGAGATACACACAGTTTTGGTTCTGTGTACTTTGCTTTTGATTCACGACTGGAGAATACGAGTTTAGTGATTGTATAGTGCTACGGATTAGGAACAATGAGTTATAAGAAAGATAGCATCTAAGAACACGCCTAGGTGGTACAAACCGTACTTAAGCGTGTTTATACGTCGCAGCAAATTCACGTGACAGACATACATTCTCTGTTTCATGTAAATGTAGCTTTAAGTAGATAACAGCAGAGAATTAAGGCTGTCGTTCACCGATGTTCTTTTTACTCGATGATATCGATCAAATTTCTGCTTGCCGTGAAATAATGGTACACTATACGATTCTTCCTTATTTAATATTTTCTTCTTTTATTAATTTCACTAATTAATACATTCGCTATAATACAAGCTTCACAAAGTCAGCAACTTTTTCAATAGTAAATTCCAATGTAATCCTGTCTACGGAATGTGTCTTATCTAACGTCGTACATATGTCGACACACTAGCTGTGCAACAAACAGCATCGATGCGTGGACAACTGTACATAGTCGGCTAGATCTAACGTTATTACGAACGACAGCTTTTTGAGTGACTAACTTCATTTCTCGGCACATTAAACTGCAGCTTGTCATAAAAGTATCGAGTATTACGCTGATAAAAAAACGTCTAAAACGCACGTAAGAAACAAGTTATCAAAGCAGAATCGTGTTTCTCCGCGAGACTATTAGCAGCTCTATAGCAAAGCTATCCGTATCTTAAACATGAGAGTTTCCCATGTAAAATAAAGGGCCTGTTTAAGGGAACCGCAAAGACAGAGACAGACTGTAAATCTCTATGGTGTTCAAACACGAAACCTCGATGGGTTGTCCAGCGAGGAACGACCCTCTGCTCTTCTCCCACTTCTCTTTTGCCGTAAAATTGTCCACGACACTGAATTACAGACTAGATCACGAGTCGCCTGGGACGGTTCGAAAAAGAAAGAAAAAATCACGTAGTCCGGCTAATCAAAGGCTTTCACGGGTGGCTCGTGATTGATGAAAGAAGTCGTCTCATCGCGAGACGTCGCCAATTTTTCCCGGCTGTTTCCCCGCCGGACCGTAATCTCCGGCCTACAAGATTGTTTGAACGAAACAGCGTTTTTCAGCGTCGCGTCCAATCCATCATCATTATCATTCCCCCGTAGCCAGGTAACCGCCACCGTGCGCGTTCCGCGTCGCGAGACGAGGCATTATCGCCGCGGCGATCTGGCGCTCGTTCCCCC
>NT_176736.1:2840568-2845560 GCF_000188095.3 Bombus impatiens
CCCGCCGATAAAGTGAATGACAGTAAAACTGGTAAGGTGTACAGCCTCGTACAGAGTGAGCAAGAGGAACGAGCAATGCCAAGAAGGAGCGACGAAGATGAGGAACGGAGTACGGTCGCGTTAGAAGGCGAACGATTTAACGCCGCCATCAAGCTGGTGAGGCGGAATTACGAGGGCCGCGGATCACACGACGCCTGAAATTTCATCCATCGATAAATTCTGACGCTCGATAATACCTTGTAACGGCTGTATCGAGAAGCGTAATGAATTCCTACCGCGACGACGATGTAAAGGGTGTCGCAGATGAAAACGTTGGCAGAGCGAGCAGTTACGAATCGTCTGGTATTCCGCCGATTTTTCATCGTTGTGCGACTGTTTGTAATCGGTCGGTTATTTCGTGGATTAGTATTCAGACGAGGCGACCCTTCCCGTATATCACGACGCGCCTCGCGTTTCGCCTGTTTTCAGCGGCCAGAACGTGGGAAAGAGGAGACACAGAGATTACGAAGGGCGTAAAAGCATGATGTAAAGCTCGTACAGGTGTTTCCTTGTCCCGTGTACAATACCACTGGATGGTTGTTTTTGGTATTTTCCAGAGCCACTCGGAATATGAATCGTGGAATACGCTCGTTACTTTTATCGTAATAAGACTTATGGTTTGTTAAACGGTACGGTGAGTCATGATAACGATCGGAAAATGACACTTTGATTATGATATTCTTGACTTTATTGCTGGTAAGAGTCGGAGAGTAAGGAGGATCAGATCTTAGCACGTGTAACTTTCATTAAATCAAATTATTTCATTAAATTAAATTAAATTATTCGGGGCAAGAAAATTAAGTAATTGTCGCTATGTCTCTGTTTCCTCGTTGTTGCGATCTTTTCACTTGCTCTTGATTGAAATTTAGTAAGCTAATTTCCAATTTTTCTAGAATTTTGGATTTCATGAATCTTCTATTACGGTAATTCTTCCTTTTGTTTTTCCAATCTTTGCTTATTTTCTTTTTCAATTAAAATTTAATAAATTCGCTAATGATCGCTTTACAATTTTTCTATAATTTCCATTAAGTCTTTTTGAAATAGTTCTTTTCTCGATTTTAAATTTCTATTAAAATACCAGGACAAATCTTCATCTTATTCTTCGACATTTCTTCGTACATTTTATTCGTCACACTCTTCCTCCATACAAATCTCTTTTTACTACGATATCGAGCATGGTACGCATTGAATTCACTGCAGGATTCGCGTATATAGCGATCTCGCCGGTTTGATCGGCAGGAAATCGGAAATCGGGCCGGGTTGCAGCGTATCGCGTGCGACACACCGCGGGGATCCGCGATCGTCATGACGATAACGATGTCGTTAGCCCGCAGTGGCAATGATAGCTACCGATACGGCTGGCCAGTCGATAAACGCGCGGCTAGACGTACCGTCCGGCGCCAACGAAACGATTCGTCGCCGTAATTGTTAATTAGCACGGTCGCGGTATCGTCGTTGCTCTATCGTGTCGCGTAAAACGCGCGAGGATGAGTTTTAAATGGCTCTGGGCGGCGACGACCGCACGCCACTTCCTCGTCGGGTGACGCTAGTCTAGTTGGTTGGTTTCAGTGTCGTTTCGTGGACATCGGCTGGGATTTTAGCCTCGACGATAGCGATGGTGACTGTAATGGTAATGGTAATGGAGCTTGTGTTTGATGGTTCGTAAGATTGTGTGGGAGAAAGGCAGGGATTATTATCGTTTTTACGAATTTTTTACAGGGCTTTGCTTCGTTATACGTGATTTGTGAGTGGTTTGGTTTATTTATTAGAGACTCGGTTTGAGCAAAGGTTTAGTATCCTTTTTATATTCGATCCCGCAGTGAAATCTTTCTACGTAGTTTTTTTTTTTAAATTGAAAGTCATTTTGTTTAATATACGGCGAGGAAATTATAAAGACAGAAACGCTGATTTTGATATTCGTAGCACAGTGTTAACACAGGTTTTTACCAGTAGATCGTAAAAATAATTAGAAGTTACATATAGTTTTAAATTGAAATTCTTGTTTAAATGTATCTACCTGCCAATTAAAAATTGGCCGAGTCACAACACGACAAAGACGAAGCAGCAAAAGTTGCAGGACGCTCAGCCTCTATACCGTCGCAGTTGATTACTGTCCGAAAAGCGCGGAGCCCGAGTCGTAAACACAGGAAAATAATTAGAAATAAAGACCCGCATGACACTCGTTATTTCGTTTCTCCTTTCCATCCATGCTGATTTTAACAAAAACCCACGCGTCCCAGCTACGATGACGAGCTTATGAAATCCTCGCGAAATTATTTTCTCGTTTTCCAGACAGCGGAAAGTTGGTTTCGTTACGTGCAAAAAGCTTAATAGAATTTTACCGATATAGCTGTGGCGCGAACACAGCATGAACAGAATGGAACAACGGGCGCGCACCGATTTCCAATTTTACGATACGATCGTAACGTTAAATAAAATCGGGCAACGTCTGGCCGATTACAATGTCGAAAATTCGATTCCCCGTTAATAATGCTCTCGATAATGCCGCGTCGAAACGCATAACACTGTCGAGGTTTTCGGAACCCCCCGGCCCCCCAAATGAGAAATTCGTTCTGCGAACGATTATTTGGCTGGTTGCGGCGCCTGGCAATTTACGCGGCCGATAAATCAAACTGCATTCGGAAATCTATGTAAATACTATTGCCGGTGATATGTGGTCTTGTTACCGTGCCTCGATATGCTCTACTAGGAAATATCTGGTAGTGGGAGGAAGAGGACGGAAGAGACAAGGAAAGAAAGAGGAAATAAGGGCCAGTCGTTTATTGCTGAAATATCGTTTCGCTTATTACGTTTAATTATTGGATGGTACCAATAATAATGGTGATTTACAATCTGCTTGAAGCGTTATACTGTTTACGAGCCATTAGTTGGAAAGATTTACGGTGAACGGTTGCTTCCTCGCTTCCCCTGCCGAATTCCATCCACTTTGGTTGTTTTAAACGAGTTGGCTTCGATTTATGCTGATTAATTACGGAAATATACGAGGCAACTCCCGAAACGTCTGCAGTTCTAAATTTGTCTATACGAGCGCCCTTGTCGAGCTACTGCTACTTTCCATCGATAAAAAAGAATCGATGATGCCTTAACGACTATGTGCTTTGTATCATTCCGCTTTTTTTAAAGAATAATAAGCAAAGGAAAAGACAAAAGTAAGAATATCGAAAAGATGAGTCGCAGCAAGGATATCGAGCGGAGGAATTTTACAAATAAAAAGAAAGAAGCACCGCAAGAACGCCAAAATAGAGATTTGCAGGAGTAAAAAGAGACAATACAAGAACTTCGAAGAAGAAAATAATCAAAGAAGATCGTTGAAAGAGGAATTTGAACATTAGGAAGATAAATACACACAGAACACAGAATTATTGCCGATAGAAAATACAGCCATGTACTGAATCAAACTCAAATACTCATCACGTTTGGATTGTGTGAACAACACGCGGTTCGTATTTCAACTTTCTCAAGTTTTTATCAATTCATCCGCTGAGACGGCTCGAAACATGTAAGCATGCAACGTAACGAACACCGTAGGTAGGCTTGACCGATTTTACGAGCTCGGTGTAACGTGGAGGCTACTCGTTAACCGTACGAAACGTGATTTTTAGCTGGAATCACCATTCCGTGCGTCAGACCCATCAACGTATTCTCATTTGCTCCGTGGCAACTTTCTCGAACAGCGTCCGCTAAAAGCCGGCCCTGTTATTGCAGAAACTTTTATTCATATCTCGCATAACACCGACGCTCGTTATTATTGAGATAACTTTCCTCTCTCGTCCGACGATTACATTCGTAAACAGCGTGCCGTTTAAACGAACTGGCCGTGGTAATATCGACGTCAGATTCAAGCAGGCGACGACGTTGACCAGCAAAAACGATATTGAAATTCCTGTTTAATACCTACCGTTAAATTACCATGGTCGCCCGTACAAACGGCGAGAGAGAAGTGCCGCCGCTCGGAATAAAAATCTCATTTCCCGAACGGTACGTTTCGCACTTGTCACAGAGTTTTCATTCTTCGCACCCGATTGTAAACCCAGTCGAAATTAAAGCCCGCCTCGACACATGGTGGACGTCGATTTCGAGAACGACGTTCTCGTTCGAATAGCTGTGGAGAAATCGAAAATGGGGTCGCGGAGGAAATTCACGTGGTTGGTTCCTTCTGGATCTGTCATTTGGAAGGAATTCATTTCCGCGATCGTTCCTCTGGAAATCTATTAACGTTTTCGTTGATTTCTTGGAAATTGAATTTAAAGTTATATTTCTGGAATACTTGAAACGTATGGGAAAAGTGATTCACACCTTTTGGTGGAGAAATAATTAAATTTGGGTAGCAAATTTAAGAAGCAAAACCTAAGCAAAGATTTGTTGTTTTACTTGTTAAACATCATATTAGAATGAATATACTACTTTGGATATTTTTCCATAATATGGAAAGGTATATAAATTTTTCCATAATATTTTGCGCATTTTTGTACCCATAAATTTCCTGAAAATGCATCGAAATCCGCGGATCACGGACTAATTACGATATAATTAATATCATGTGCATAATTCGAAAAAAGGGAGGAACGAATTTTGTATTTTGGTTGAGCATTGGAGATGAAGTTTCAACGCATTCACGGGCGTCACTACTAAATAAAACACACGATGATTATCGGCGAATGGGTGCTCGTGGACGCGTTGGAGTGTGACATCGGGTTGAAAAGCGTCAGCTCCCGATAAAATTCGAAATTAATCGGACCGAAAGAACGGGCCACTCGATTTTCTATTCTATCATTTACATATGAGGCGAGCTTGCTTGGAGCCGACTGCAAACACGAGCCTCATTTAGAGTGGTCACTTTCGAAAGCACTCAGCCGACGACCCTCGAAACCACACCGAGCGGGACTGCCGGTGAATTGAGTCCTGATAAAACGCTATCGATTGAAAACTCGC
>NT_176736.1:2846047-2858143 GCF_000188095.3 Bombus impatiens
CTCGCCGGCTGGTTAGCCGGCGTGCATTTTGTTCGGTGTAATTGTTAATTCGTTGCACCCTCCCGTCGCGATCAGTGATCGAGCGTTTTTGAAAATCATTTCGCCTCTCCCTCTCCGATTGATCGATGAACTGCTAACGCCACGTTTCAATTTTAGTCGCGACTGTCAGCCTGTAACGACGTTGAACACTTTTTTATTCTCCGTGTTTAATACGTCGTGTCCGATGAAAATTTCATTCTTGATTCGATTAATTGATCATCTACTTATATTCATTAATTATCGATAACTAATTGCAGTTTCCTCCATAGGTTGAAAAATCAAGGTGTGCAGAATTTTTGTATCCTCTTTCGTAGGTCTTTTTTCGATGAATTTGTTGGTAGACATTTTTCGTCAAAGATAACGTAAATCCAATTTATTAGTTACGAACTTTCACTTATTTACAAATTTCACTTTCGCAGAATTTTTACGTTTCTTTTTGTAGTATCTGTCGCTGAATCTTTTAATAAAAATTTTTCATCAAACCTACAATGTTAATGATCAACAACCGTGTAAACTCTTTGCAAAATTTTTATATCTTCCCTCGTAACTTCCTCGACAATGGATGCGTTCATGAATAATTTTCACTCTTTCTCCACTGTTCTCGTAATGTAGTCATCCACGTATTAGAAAAGTATCCTCTTCCATCGCACAACCTTATCATCGTAGATTAGAATTCCTAGCAAGTCGTCGTTTATTCTCGTGACGCTCGTTCGATAGCGGCTCCATGCAAACGAGCGATCGTGTTCCGGCTCCGGGTCGATTCGTTCGGTCGTGTTGGAGGCATAGGATCAACGGGGCACGAGTAATCAGCGAAACACTTCGTATTCTTCCTACTTCTAATATTCTCGAGACGTGCACCGACTCCTCTGTTAGGGACCACCAGCCTCGCCGTGGTACCGGTTTCCCAGTAGGTTATTACGAGCCAGCTTCCCGCTATCCGAGGCCCGTGTACGTTTTGTCGGCACGAAATTCTTCGATGCATCGTGTGAACACGTTCACTGGCTGCCTATCGAACGAGTTGGAAGCACCAACGAAAATGACGTGATACGCAGTCACGCGACTGGGGGATGCCTTTTCGTTTAAAAATAGGCGAAAAACACACGCCGGAGAGAAAGTCGGAGGATCCAAGAATATTTCACTACTCGTGACTACTTTTCGCGTGTGTGTTTTTCTTCCTCGTTCTAGAAAAATACGTGTCGATTACTAACGAAACGAATCTTCAATTTCTCTATTAGAATATTCTCTCTTTAAACACATCGGCCTACAGGTGCACCCCCGCAGGCTTTATCCTCGCCATTTCGTGAGAATTATTTCTGTAATAATCCTCACATGTCGGATGCACGTTGTACTTCAACACGTACTTATCGCGTCAAGACCAGACTCAGTAACCGAAAGGGATACCTAGATACTCGCTGTTTCATAAATATAACCTGTTTCAAGCGTTAACTTCTAGCGAGCAGCGAAACGCCTCTCTCGAAACGCCACACGTAACTTCACTTTGTGTTATTCTCAATATTACTAGAAAATTCTAGCAATCGCGGTTTCACGTATCCAAGTTTGCTTGCGGTTTTAAAAATTATATGGGGAATTTCTAAATTCTACCGCTGGACGATGCAAGATATATAAAACATTCAAATTGCAATACTTTTTTTTACGATATTAAGGTGCTATTCTTTTAGTTGCGTAATTTTCATCATTGCAATTTCATTGATTTATTTTATTATTATCGATTATTTTCATTAACATCTAATAAACAAATCAGCCCGATGAATAAATTAGATTTTATCGCCGCTATGTGTGGTTTAAGATTCCTATGGAGGACTTGGAAGATTCCTCTACTTTTTATTGCCCCTTTTGTATCATGCTCGATATACCTAATCCATCGATACGGTTCACGCAAATAGGCGCGAATCTCCATCGAGGCTGAAATGGGCAATCGAAATGGCCGCGGATGGCGCGTTTACAAGCTCGAATCTCCGGTGCCGGAGACAGAGACTAGCCCTCGAGAGGCGCAAAACGAAAGCCGGAAGTGTAACAGCAAACATTGGATGGAACAATGGGTGTATCGTCGAGCGTGGCTCGTTCAATTGACGTGCATCCTTAACATCGTTTTGCAGATCGACGACGGTGAAACGCGTGCGGAAAACGTCCACTCGATACCTGGCCACATGGAGCGGCCTCTAAACGCCTGGTGAATTGTGAACATTCAATTTCCGACGGATTTCTATTTACTCTCTCGTTCTCTATGCTGTTTGACACGTTGAGCAGTCGTGTCGGTCGAGAGACAGTATTTTGCCTGGTCTGGGAATTAAGTCGTTTCTGTCGGCCATTTATGACCGTTCGAACGTTTTCTATTCAAACACTCGGCGAGAGGATGGTTCTTTTATCCACTTCCTTTTTCTTTATTCCGTGTTCTCTTTTTGTTCGTTCGTTCGCGAGCGTAACTTCGTTACGATCGTTTAGTAGCCAGCAGCAAAATTTTCTCCGAAAGCCGTTCTCGCACATCCGTGGGCGGTCTCTTGGATATTTTGATTTCAATGCTCGAGGAGATGGAAGCCGACTAGATAGATCAATTTGTGAAACGATGACCTACTGAATGAGAGGCTTTCTGTTCTAATTTGAACGCAATTATGCTGATTCCTTTCTTTGTTAATAGAAAGTCATGGACAGGTTGATGGCATAATGGATGACTTAAACGTCCCATTTCGTGGAACTTCTTGACTGTGGCGTTATGAAGATACGTAGGTACATTTTGGAGCGCTATGTTAGAATCTCCTGGTATGTTAAAAATTTAAGGATTCGAAGTGGAGATCTTTAAAGATCAGAATTTGTTTGTTATTATACGGGAAAAAGTAGTTTCTCGATAAAAATTCGCCTCAATTAGAGTTCATCTGAAGAATGGGGAGAAAAAATTATAATTTGCTCTTCGATGTTTATAAGTAACATTTGATTATCGTATACCATCAGACTTAGCTAGACCGATGGAAGTATTCGGCGAATGCGAACGTGTGGGTAGTTTTCAATGGCGTGCTTCCACTTTTCAACGTCTGTAATTGCCGATCGTTCGATATCATACGTCATTCCTAATGGATCGCACTTTCACCGTAGCCTGACTCCTTAATTACCTCGTACTTTATTTGCTCAATTATCGCTATAACTTCTCGTATTAGCCGTATTACTATGTTGGAGAATCATTAAATTCCACGTGTACAATATAATCAAACACCTATAAAACAGTTGCGATCTAGAAAGAAACAACAGAATGCGGACAAATGACCTTTCGATTCATAAAATATCCCAGCAAATAGCCACGTTTCACTTGGTTTTCCATAAAACATTCATCACCCTTTCCAACTTTGGCAACGTAAGCTCGTAAACCAACCTCTGAAAAACTAGCAAGACCGACGAAAAAATTATTTACCTCGACGGTTCCAGCCACTCACGCGACTATACGCGCTTGAAACTGCCCGTACCAGCTTCCGTGCGCGGCGAACGTTCAATTTTCAAGCGGATTTCTATTTACCCCGTTCGTGGTACTCTTTTGGCCAGCGTATCCATTGTCCAACCAGTCTTTTCATTGCGGTGGACATCGGTGGTTCGCCTGGTTGGTCGGTGGACTCGCGTCTGGCTGCCATAAATCGCGCGCGACGAGCGCCCAGGAATGCCCGGTGTCGCGACGTCGTCGGTTCGCCGCAGGAGAGAAAATCGTCTTTTGTCCCGGGGCACGTTAATAATTACTCATGCAAACGAGCCATACGAAGACGAGAGACGGCCAACGAGCGCGAGCACGACGCTATTCACTTTCCTCGCGCCGGAAGTACCTTCCCCGTCTCTAGACCTTTTGCGCAGTTCTAGCTTGGAAATATTTTCCGGTACATCAATATTTTGAGCGGCACGCGTTTACCACTGTAAGAGTTTATGTTCGGTCGTTGTCTCGCTTTTGACCGGTGGCTTAGTCGCGTCAGCACGTTTCACTCTGGAAAGAAAAACTACCAACGGACAAATGGAGGATTGGAAGAATATCGAGAAGACACTGGCGAATTTTTAATGGCGAAACAATGGAAATATATCTGAACTCTCTCGATACGCTTTGTTTAAAACTGCACCTGGTTGGAGAGACGCCTAAAGTTAAAATGACGATGAAAATAGAAGAATGTAAGAAATCCCGGCGATGTTAAAAGTGATGTGGGAATAACGACGATAATGGAAGGAATCGAAATACAGTGTGCTTTTAAAATCAACAAAGCTCGCAAACCCGAAAGTAAAAGCCAGAACTATTAAAAAAGATAGGAAGGGATATAAGAACAAAGAAAATAGTGTCTGACGTCAAAACCGGTAAACGGTATCGATTTGTAGTTTTGCAGACATTTTTGTAATCTCTGTTTTAAGACAGAAAAAAGGAGTTACCTTTAAGGAGATATCCTGGAACAATTTAGGTTCTCACCTTCCCCTTTCTCCGGTTTTACGATATTCTTGGCTTACTTCCGACACTTTGCACCCTTCTATTCCTCCTCCACCCTTATTACCACCTTTATAGAACAATCTCGCCAATTCCCATAAACCATTCCTCGAAACACCAATTACCACACAATTCCGGGAGAACATCGACTCTGGGTCGGGTCTTAAAACACGAATAACCGAACGAAACCCCGTAGCAATTACGCGTAACCAGCGAGCCGGAGGGGCGGCCTGTTAACCATCAGCTTCCTCTTAAAAATTCCACGCTGCTGTACAGATAACACTAACCGTGTACGCGAGGATCGGCCTGTAGCTGACACAATACGCAAGCTCGTTTGCCCGCCACCGTTTTTCCCTTCCCCTTTGGCCGTTTGTGACGCACGCTAATTAGAATAAACAGGTTGCCGACAGCGGCCTCCTCACGAGCCTTATCGAGCGGTCGATTGAGCATCGCGATGCTATCGTTCCCTGCAACGAGGGCCCTGTTGCTCCGCGATCTCGTAAACTCGTTCCTCCTCGCGATGGGACGGAAAGAAAGGGAGGGGAAACTTCTAGCGACCGTGTAGAGAACACGTGCTCGGGAGGAAGTTGGTTCGTACACGGAGACGTTTCCAACTATTCGACATTCGACGATGAACACGCGATTCCACAATTATGGGATGATAAGTTTTATTGCGCGTTATTCGCGATAAGTCGCTCGCGGTTCCATCCTGTTCCAATATCGCGTGACCATGCCGGTTCACGGGCTGCTGAAGCGTTTGCATCGACGAGTTCTGTTTTTTGCCGAAGTTCAAGTGAATTTTTGAGAAGTGTTCCATGGAAACACGTGTATGAATAGGATTTTTATTGAAAAAAATATGGTAAAATATAAAACAATTAAAAAGGTAATAGAAACTTCCCTCATTTTCACACAATTCGCATATAATCTTTTGGCATTTTGAATTTTATTAGACTGTTAAAGATTCAGCATAAAGGATATACATTCTTACCAAACGCAACTAAATTTCCATATGGCGTCATACATGCAAAATCTTCACGTGCATTCGCCGAATCTTTCCCCAGTAGCAGTAGGTCTTTTAACGTCGATATTCCTTTCATTCTTAATCACACGTCATTTCTAAAAATTCCACAGTATTTCTTCTAAATTTCTCCTGTTTCATTGAATAGTGGTGGAAGTAGAATAAGATCGTAGCCACGCAGACCACTCTTAAACTCCTTAAACCGCTTGCTTCGCTTTACGCCATCTCCCCTTATTTCTTTTCTTCCTTCTTCTCCGTCACTGATCGCTCGTGAATTATATATCACCGGCAGAGAGCAGATTATCGAGGCGACGACAAACGATTATGTACAGGTCCATAAATTTCGTGGATCGATCGCGATTATCTTTATCCTTAAACATCGTCTCGTGAAAATAAAAGTATTTTTTTCAGTCGTCAGGATTTTTATCTGTCAACCGACTCTCGCCGCTAACTTACGCGCGTATTATGCGCGCGCGTGTGCGATAAGGGTTGCAGGGGAACGGGTGGAATAATAACGATGCGGGTTTTATTGTTCTCGCCGGTCAGAGGCGAGATGTCGCGCGTAAAATTCCGACGAAATGCAAAAACCACCGACAATTCGCATAACGCGCTTGTTCCGCGAGTAACACGGCGCGGTTGAAGAAAAATGGCGAACATTGGACGCCTCGTGAAGGAAGTTTCGTAATGTTGGAATTCGGGCAACAGGAAAAACCGAAGAATAATTCTCCGTTACAAAAAATCAAATCCACTTTGAAAATGTATTTTATTGAACTATAAATAAATTCCTCTTCGATCGCATCGACTCGATCGCGCAAGTTTGCAAATGTTTCTCGTATCCTTCCTCGATGTTCTTGGTATTCATACGCCGGAGAAAGAAATTCAGGAAGGAACAAGGATTCTAAAGAAATCCGAGGAAATATCGACGTGAATCGTAAACACTCGATAATTTCTACTCGTTTCCAGTTTTGTGTTTCGATCGCACGTGTTTCTTAATGGTCGCGGCTGTTTCTCAAGCAACGAAGATATTTCATCGTGAAGGCCATAAAAATTAGAATTTCAATGAGCCAGGGAAAACGCGTGGCAATAAACGAACGAGGTTAACGATGTAAATACCGCAGGAGGGAATCAGTGGCAGGTAAACGAAGTCGAGGAAGGAAAGTTTGGAGGGAGGAAAGTGGCAAGATTATCGCGGCAATCAATGGCGACTCGTGTTGCGCGCCGAAGAGAATCGACGCCTCGCGTCCGGATTACGCGCGATGCGTCCATCAATGGACGACCAATTAACTTTCCTTCCGTTCTTTTTTCCCTCCACTTCCCCTCTTTAATTACGTTGTATCCAATCGAGGAAGATCGAAAGGGTGACGGGGCAGCTGCCTAGCGGTGAAAAGGGTACAGTCCTGCTTGGATATTAGGCACGGGATTAACTGTCGAAGCCGACAAACCTCGCTTGATTTTTCTTCTTTTATGCTTCCTGCTAGTGGCATTTGTGCTTTCGAGCTGGAGATCGCCGCTAAAATAGTGTTACGCGGTTTATGAAGAATCGAGTGGAATGGTATAAATAATCGTCGCGTTTTATCTAAAAAATAATTATAGAAAGCATTAACGAATTGCCGTGTGTGGTTTATTCTTAAGAGAAGGTAATTATTTATCTGTTTTTGTTTACAATAATACGCGGTAGATTACTTTTCCAGCGACTTGCATTTAAAGTATAGCAAATATACATTTAAAATGAATATCTTGAATAAATCTATCTTCACTTGCTTTTTTAATCTTAAAGCTTCGACACAAATGAAACCTGCGATAGCGAAAGCATGTCCCCCAGTCTAATTTTGAAGAAGCTGGTTTTATCATTTTTCTCAACATACAAGCTTCGATATAACAATTAAAGAAACCATATTATTAACCACAATCATGCCGAGTATCGAGTCGAAAGAGTGAATGAGATGGGCATCATGGAAATATCAGGTCGAGACAAATGGAAAGAATATGGAAGAGCTGCAGCGCGAAAGATCTTTCCAAGTAAAAGGAAAAAGATCGCGATGTTGGTTGCAAAGCCAAGATTTCTTCTTCGTGCATGTACTAGGACCACCCGTGGTATTTTCCTTTTATCGGGCGGAATCGGAAATACGTATGAAGAAGCTAGTGCATTTTCTCATGTGGTACACGTTTCAAAACAAGTACAGCTACGAAGAATTTCTTCTTTCCACTCGTGTTTTCATTCATGCATATGTATCTTTGGTCCGGCAGAAGATCCACGAGTTATTTCTCTTTCTTTCTACTCGAACCTCTGGCCTTCAAATTACTATTTATCGATTCAATGGCAAATCTTCGCACCTCGTTATCTTAGCCATCGCAATTTCATATCGTGTGAACGTTCGAGAAAGCAGGATATTGTCCCAGAAAGCATCGAGGAGATTAATTTACTGGCGTTGCAAGGTTATCATTTTCCCAGAACGTTCTCAAAAACCTTGTTTTACTCTCATCATCCGCTCACGAATAAAATATTGCTCTTAGCCAACGGCTGTTATCTTGCCTCGTTTAACCGAAAACAGCCATTTCTATGTAGCTTTTCGCCTCTCGATCATTTCGATCCCATTCAACGACGTCCGACCTAAACTCGTCCTCGAATTAACCGACGTCCAAGCACGTCGCACGATTCCAGACGATTCGACGATGCATAATTCATAGGATGATGCCAGAAGAAAGTCTCCTTGAATGTATATACACACACGGTTGGATCTCTACTCGTTATCCGAGGCAACTCGACTGTTAACGATGTAATAGACACATCGTGTCGGATCAGGCCGGATTAGCCGGTTACACGGTCACGAAACACTGTTCCTTCGATCTGCCCAACGAACCGACGCGAAATCGGTTCGCGGCGTTTTAGACATCAACTGAATTCTATCTGTGATCTGTTGTGACAGTTGAGCGATAGCGTAATAAGTTTTATCGGATGTGGGTCTGGGTTTCAGCTTCAGTCTCGCGCCACCGTTCATCTTCAGAAGGAACGGTAGCCATTGCACGAAGAGGAGAGGAGGGTCTGAGATCAAATTATAAGTGTACACCTGGCCTTCCACCGCGCTCATTTGCATACGATTTGAACAGAGACCCTTTGTACGCTCGCGCTCTCTCGCTCGCCTATACAGTTCGCCGCAAAAGTACGTCGTGTTGCCTTTTTTTTCGAGCTGGAACGTACTAATTGGGATTTAAGTAGCATAACGAGTTCTGGAAAGTAAGGATACGAAAAGATTACCGCTTTGGTGCCTTCTATGGATGACCGAGGGATATTTGTAGCGTAATCTTGTCCAGGTATTACTGCAAGCTATCTTTATTTATTTTTTCTGTGAGCAAATAACAACTGACTTATAAATGGTACATTTAACGGAAGATCATAGAAGAAAAATGTAATGTTTTATAGGAGTGCAATTTTAAAGTTCGATACACTGTCGAGCAATTTCACATTAACGAGACTATTTTTGTTAAGTTCTCAGATCAAATAATATATATTTGCTAGCCTCTTGAACGTTCCAGCAGTATTGATTGCTATCAGTTGGTATTTTAAGAAACATCGTGGATTCATCATTTATCTTTAAAAGGTTCGTATCTTCGGATCTATCAGGTTATTGCCCTGTTGAAGGTAACATCAAAAATAAGCTTAGAACTATTTCCTATACTCCTCGATTAATATAATTTGTACAAATTTGATCAAATCCAGTTTCTCTGTTTATTTCAACAAAATTTCATTCGGTTAAATTTAGTGGATACGACGTTCTGGATCGGTAAAAGCTCTTCAAATTTTTGAACCCCAGTGTACCAACGAATTCTCCCCTCGAGCTGGCTAAAGGAACTAGCAAACTATACAATTACTTATTGCAAACAATCACACATTGTCCCCTGGTCCAGGCCATGCTTGAACCATGGCTACTAACAACCTATTATACTCTCCACCCCCATCAGGAGTTGCACGTCGACTCGGTTCTCGTTTCTTTTACATTTTACCATCGAACGAAACTGCGCAGATATAAATATTTCACGATGGAGCCTGGATCACCGTACCGTAGCACCGAAATTGAAAAGTATTTCATCGAACAAGCCTCGTCCAGCAGATGACCGATGCTCCGGGCGCATCCGTCCTCCGAAATACTTTGGCCGGCAGCTGTGTGCGTTGCTCGGTCTGCCGATAGAAACGTATGGCATTTTTATGCAAATCTTCCGGCATCTTCCGGCGAGGCTGCCTCTTTCGACGGAGAGCCAGTTCGACCGGTCGAAGTTCGGGCAGTAACGCTTGGCCAGCCTTTGTTTTACGATCGTTCCGCCTCGCTAATATTTGTCTGTGCTAGCGCATCGGTAACCACGAATGATTTGTGGATATTTAAATATCTGGAAGGTGCGTCGTTACTTCTTTACATACAGTTAAACGACCGTATCCCTGAAGATAGAATCCAAGACTCGTTCCAAGATTTAAAGTAGATAGCGAATGCTATTAGCTGCGGCAATATTTAATTTTTGTTAACCAGACACGAGAAGGTATATATATTCACAAAAATAATTAATAATACAATATAGCAGTAAATGTACAATGTAATAACGGAACGTTGTGTAATAGTAATGTAATACCCAGGTTGATGAGATAAAATCTAGCGAGAGAAGTAGGTAACGCGATATTATAATATTATTTGTGTTTTATCCATCATCTGTAACATTGTTGAGGGTCGAGGATCTTCGAGAAATTTTCAATTTAATTCCTCGCGATCCTGACTAATCGCTGAACTTCTCGTTGCGAAGCTCGTTAATTTGATCTCTTGAAGAGAATGCGGAGATCATGTTTCTTCCGAACTGATGATTATTCTATGCGAGCGATCAGAGGAATCTACATTACCTGGTGAAACTAAATAACAACTGGAGACCGTAAATCGCTTGTTGGCGAGAGATTCCTTCCCTAGAATGCCGAGCTAGCGAATTCCAGGTTAACTCGAACATTATGAAAGTTAATAGACTTCGAAGAACTAAGATACACGGCCAACATTCAACAGAAATTGACGACTCATTCCGAAACCCTGGACAAAAGTCGTTCCAGTCTACTTATAGTCGAAAATCCAGGCATTGTCGCCAGTTCGCTAGTCGAATCGCTGTTGGAACTTGGCGCCACATTTCGCCACTCGGCTCCCGTGGGGGTTAAGTAGTTTTGTCTACGCTTCAGACAGCGGATCTTTGGCCTAGTGAAGGAGAAACGAAGACAGGCAGAAGTAGTCGCGACGCAGAACCGTGGAGCAAATAAATTGGCGAAAAGACGGATGCGGCTGGCAGGTTGGAACGAAACGAAGGTGTCACTTTCGTGAGGCCGCGTTTCCCTACGTGCCGCAATAAATCCACCGGCCATGTACACACGTCGGACGTGTTCCTGATTCCATTCCGTTCTATCGTGGCCAAGCGCGGTGGCTGCCGTTGGTAGGCAGGGCGAGAAAATAAATTAAAGTCCCTCGCTCGCCTTTTAAAATAGCCCGTCCGTCGGTCTGGGCTCCGCTCTTCCCCCGTTTGATCGTTGAATATGCAAATATATGTTGATTCGAGAGATTTTTAGGCGCATGACATAATGATGATGACGACGATCCACCGTCCACGGAGATAGAATATTAAGGGATCCCCCGTTCAACGTTTCACTCCCCTATAATTTCTGAAGTGAACGCGAGCCCTTTTAAAGACGCTCATTCTCACGGGAGGATCGACTTAAACGGCGGACACTGGTCATTACATATAATTTCGTTTCGTAGACGAACGCTGGCTAATCGCTCGATCTATTTGGATCCTCATGGGGCTTTCCAAATGGAGGATTCTGTGCTCTATGGTTTCGTTACTTTGGAATTTTCAGCTATGGTTCACTACTTCGTTCAGTCTTGTATTAACTCATTAACTCGTTGAGGTAATATTACCTTTCGCTATGGATAACTTTGTCGAAGAAGCATGATATAGTTATATGAAACGTAGTGTTTTTATCGCATACATATTAATTATATAGGCTTCCATTACGAGGTCAGAAATGTAATATTGCTCTCTGTAGTGGAATTTTTCTGAAATTATCTTGGAAAATAATCATTTATATATAAAGATCTCCTGTGACAAGTGACTATAAATAAATACAATGATCGTTTCATAATGAAAGATTATAATCACCTGTAGTAGCTGAAAGATCAAAATCCTCTGCAGTAGACGCGTGACATATTGTCAAAAACAACATTTAATTTAATCAATTCGTACGCCCGATGCCCCAGAAATAAAATTGCTGAAAATATCGACAGCATACATCGAGGGTAGGTATATTGTTTTTCCGGATTATTTCGTTGGCTTTGACAAGCTTCACTAACAGCGGACACGTTTACGGCACATATTGCGAAACGGTCCATAGTTGGTCGGGCAATCGAGAAAGATTCTTGCCGCAGATACATCGTTATGGCCGCAGTATGACATATCGCCGGTCGCAAATAAATTTTCGTCGACGGCGTTAGACAATTCGGGGAGATAAATCGGTTCGGCCACGGAATAGTTAAACACGGATGACGAGGCACATGCGAGCACGATC
>NT_176736.1:2858672-2872945 GCF_000188095.3 Bombus impatiens
GATCGCCATAAATCGCGATCGTCGCTCGCAAGGGCGTTACTCGAACGTTAATTATCAACGCAGACGATTGAATTGACACGATAAAAACTAGCTGTCTGTTTTGGGCTTCGGGCTACCAGGAAGAATCTCGAAGTGTGGTCCGTCTTAACAAATTGTATATTAAGTCTGGGAATCGTTGTGGCCAAGCTGTATATTTTAACCCCTAAACTTCGTTCAAATTGATCAAGTTACCTGAGTTCAAATAACTTTGAGACCACTTAACCTATCATTTACTGGACTTAAATCACTTGGCATCGAGTCGTTTGAATTCAAGTTGCTTGACTAATTTGAACGAAGCTTTATGTAAGCAATCAAAATGGTGCGTATATAAGTAAATATTCAACAAGCATATAAGTAGATTTGAAGCTTTAATATCCAACATTTTTGAATAAATTTCGACGTAAAGCATCCCCAAAAGTATGAGAATGATTTTGTGATAGTCTTTATTGGAAGAGAAGAAAATTGATGAAAACAATATAAGAAATGATTACACTAGAAATTGCAAATTTATCATTTTGAAGTTTGTTCCATTTTTAGTTGTAATGTTACGTTGTTTACTTGCGCGACGCAGGAACTCGTTATTTTTATATGGCAGTATATGAGGTTCGCTTTTGGGTGGAAACTATGCATGGACGGAGACCGGAAGAAGCAGGAACACGTGTTTCAAAGAGAGACGCGCTAGATACCAGGCATCGCGGGTTGATATTTAATAAAACCAAAACGGTGGCCAAGACAAAGGGATACTTGCTCTGAAAATACGAGGAACCAACGTAGGCAATAACCTACCTTAATATCAGACTAGATAGTGGCTACTGCTCAAACATACATATTTCACGAAGCAACCTGCTCTGTGCTCTTGACTCGAGTATTCGATCGATTCGAAATTCCCACGAAACATTCAGCAAATATCGTGCTCCGCTCTGTCTGACAATGAAATTCCCTACCTACTTAACACAGATACTCGTAATATACATAGCGTTACAATCGTGAAAAAGTAAATACGTCCATCTTTAATCTGTAAATGTCGGATATTACATTGAAATAGAAGGGAAACACATAAAACATCTTTTACAAATGTAACACTAATATTCCTGTTTTTCGCTGAAAATATTGATTGCACATTTTCATTTCTAATTGTATTTTACTCCAAAAAAAGAAAAGAAAATATAATTACTTTCAAATAAAAAGGAAATTAGCTGCATTAAGGGATTAATCAAGGTGGCGTTATAAATTCTCACTTTAGCGAATGAAGAAAAACGAAGCTTGTTACCTGCGATCGTGCAATTTCTGTCTTCATTTTCCTAATCCCATCGGTCGTCGATCATTAACCGAACAATCGGCCGTTGAAGCATCGAAATTAGCTCGGCTCTTGTAATAACGTTGCGTCGGAGTAACGGATCGAACTCGCGAACCAGGGCAACGAGATGGTGGATGAGACTTTATGCACTTTACATCATTCAGTAAATTCCGACTCTACGGCATATTGAATTTCGATTTTTATACGCATCCTTAAACACTTCCATTACTTTGGCCAATAGCGCATCGCGCCGGTAGTCGCCGGTATGCGGTGCTCGCGAGGTTTATGCATATTCGAACGGTGTACTCTGCATATAAATGCGATCTCGCCGCATCCGAAAGACGACGTTTAGAGGCGAAAAGGACGGAGATTGTTGAACCTCCGATGATAGAAGGAGAGAAAAAGGAAGGGAAACGGGAGTCGTCACGTCCATCGAGACATTTTTCGCGCTGCCTCTTCTACCGTGCCAGCTTCATCAGTCCTTCTTCTCTCGTTTTTCCTCTCTTTCTTTCTACCCTTTAACCATTCTCCTCTGTGTGTACGTATTTATACACGTATTTATACACAAGGGGCGTGCTTCTGGTATTCGTACGCGGGCGCGCACGTCTCCCTCGTCCCGACGAAACGCTTCCAAGGATTATAAAGCTCGCGAAATATTTTCGGGCCACGGCCGTCATAACTCAGCCACGGTCGCTCGTTTTATTCCCCGCTGGGTCTGCGCGCGAGACCCCAGTGGCCATCTCTTTTTCGTTGGCTGCCTCGCCGAAGCAGAACCACTGGCTTCCGTTCGCACAATGGACCGTTCGCGAAATATGGATGCACATTTGTCGCGCGTTATGCTTATGCGCCGCCATTGGACGTGTCTATTAGCGGCGCTGTCGCGAACCCGCGATGGAAAACGCTCGACCATCGAGCCCTGCTCTGTGTTGTATGGGCAGCTCCAGCTAATCGGATTTCATGGGGATTCAGTGGCGGCGTGCGTTGTAGGTGGCCGCGAAAGCTCCTGCAATGGTATGATCCTTCTGTTCTTTGGTGAACGATACGCAATAAAATGGAAATTTCAATGAAATATAGGTACGTACATAGGTGTTCTTTGATTGTGGATTAGTCGATCGTGAGTATGAGAAAAGGAGATTGCGAGGACTTTTGTAGGCGTAGAAGATACGTCTTGACGAAGCACAAATCTACTACGATTGTTCGTGTTAGGAAGGCTGTACGGAGTGGCGTTAGATCACGAGAATTTACGAGCGCAAGACGATAGCGGCGATTAAGCGTAATGGTTGCAGAATCTACGAGCAATCTAGCTCGATGTGGAACAAATCCGTGGCAGTAGCTCAAAGTGTTCGAATTGAGATGTTGGAATAGACTGAAATGAGGTTCTTTGATCTAGATCGATTAGATTACATTCTCTTGGTAAAAGTTACTTACTTATTGATATACGAGTATGGCGGTATGTGAACGTCTTGCAATTACTTCGTGTTGCGTTCTAATTCGCTGTTAGAATCGCAGATTGGAAAGGAGATTTCTTTCGTAACTTATTCGTTCGCACTGTTATGCAGATCGTAATTTCTCCATTGTCTAGTTATTTATTATTCGTGTAGGTTTTAAATTTTAATCTTTAAATATTTGTTTCGATATAGACTTACGCATTCCATTTCTGGCAATAACATAAATCGTGTTACGTTCTAATTAGTCCGATGAAGGTGGGTGTATAGTGTATCTATCGATTGTGTTTTTAGCGAGTGGGCGTGTTCGTTGCTCATAAAAAAATCTCCGAACCAGAATTATTACAGTGGATAACAATTTATACCACTGTCCGTTATTGATTTTCAAAAATCAATAGCCTAATGGCGTTTCATTAGAAACACTCGCATACCTGCTATATAAGCGCGAAGTAACAGACTGTAACTAACCGAATAGCGCTTCCTCTCTTGATCACACTTGAGAACGTTAAAAAGCAATGAGAAGGGCAGAGCTAAGTCGGCGATGAATTAAGTAAATGCCTATAATTCTCGGAGGCTAAGCGACAAGGTAATTTTAATACCCGTGAATCTCGCACTCGCGCTCGCCTCTATATGGGAATTTAATAGCGCGGAGCGGGAACAATTGCAGCTTGCGGCGTGATTAATTAGACGAAAGTATAGGCCTGATCGTGGCGATAATATTTCAGATAAAGATCGAACCTCGACGAATGGCAAAACGATGGGCCGGGGGAACCTGCCTTCTCTCGCGTTCTCCTCGACCCTCGAACCGAGAAGGAAAGAGAAAGAAACGAGACCTCGCTCCTTTTCCTTCCCTTTTTTCGCGTCTCTCTACCCTTTCTCTTCTTTCTCGTCGTCCTCGTTTTCACTCGGATGCTGTCATAAAAGCCTGACTACGTGAAACTATTTCTGTTTGGTGACAAGCAAGTATCCGTTCTGCTGCTAGCTCCGAGATATACCGTCCTTTTAATTCTCGTCGATCGAAAGAGCGACGGGATAAAGACGTAGAATTGCGAAGGAGAAAGAAATTGAAGGAAGAAAGAAGAAAGGAGAAGATCCAGACATGAATATTCTCCTGCAGGCGAAAGGGCTGATATTGAAAGTATTTCTGGACAGAGTCCCTCTTGTGTGTCTCTTAATCACCTGCTTCGATTAGCATTTCTATGAGAGGCGAGCTGTCGAGAAATTCCTTTTTGCCAGTGGTCCGCTCGGAGGAGATTGACACGTAACACAGCGGACTCGTCCGAGAGGAAAATCGTAAAACAAGTGGATAACTAACGTGATGAAGAAGTCGGATACTTAGTAGTCAGAGTCGAAAAGGTTTACGATATTGCTGTAGGGAGGTAGAAGAATCTTGGATTTCAAGAGTTTGGCGACTGGTTGTATAGTTCGCGCTGGTGTGTTTGGGTTTCATTGACAGTAATAGACTGTTGGTCGTCGAGGAGCACAGCATGCAAGCTGCGTGGTAAATCAGCAGGGATTATACGCGGCGTCAGGCGATTCTCCGGCCAAACTTTGACAGTATGTTTTCGAAATGGGAGAGAAACGTTTTGCATACACGCTTATGCTTCATGTTGAGTTTGTTGTCGTGCGATTTACAATGTACAGCTTTATTTATAATTAGAGAATGTGTACATAATTTGTCCCTACATTGTAACTTGTTCCGAATCACGCCGGTATTAAAAAGTTTAACTGGAATCCAGCGTTTAGACATTCAGCGATCGTATTTTTTATTTATTCTTTTCCTCGATCAATTATTACATTTTGCAGTGATAACTTTCGTTTCTCTGTCTGAATTGTTGAACGCAAGCTGTGCTCAGTTTTATCGAAAAAGTAATCTTCATCGTTTGAACAGTCTAGTATTGATCCGAAAGCTAATCCGATAAAAGATGGTACATTTATCTAGAAAAACACGAAATTAATTTTTATATACAATATTTTAAAGATACAGCAGATTGAAAAGAATGAGCCGCTTGAGAGTTTTGCATAGTTAATTTTAAGCCGTTTGAAGATTCCGTACATTCGTAAAACATGTTTTTCCTAGGTGGCAACCATAAAACATACCGCGAAATTTCATCTGACAGCCAGTATATTCAGGAACTAGCGAACCAGGGCCAGCGACCAGTCAAATCGAAATACATCGCGAGGATTTAGTGTCGCGACATCGCACGCGGATCGGCACGTTCGTGCACCAGTCGTCGTAAACGACAATGACATCCTTCCGCGCGGCCCGTTATATCCATTCTTCCCGAATTAGAAAACGGCACTGTCGCCATCCCCGCGCCGACATAATTCACGGGAACGTTTTCTCCTGTCGGTCGTGGCGCGGCTCCAATTTGATTATTAATTTCGATTTTGCTCGCGTTCAGCGATTCACTAGACATCGGGGAAAAGTATAACTCCGCCTTCCGGTGTAATAATAAACCAGTCGTTCTGCTGGTTTGGCGAATATTTCGCTTCCAAGTCTCTTTTCAAAGACTCCTGCTGAAGTTCTCTTTGTCTTTTAGTTCGTGAATTTTTTACAGCGTGAATCATTTCTCTTTCCTAGATCCTGATTACTTTGTTCAGAATATTTCACTTTATTCGTTTCGCCGTATGAAGGTATTATACGTATATTCTCTAAGGCGTTGCTAGGAAACCTTACTGATGAGGTCGCTAACAAGCTACGACTGAATGTTTTGTATGTTTTTCCCTCATCTTCTCCATTTTTCTATAACATCGTTTTCCCCGTGACATACGTAGATTATTTATGGATATTTGTACGACTTCGAAAGTCGATAGATACTTAATTAATTTAGAATTACCATACGCATGAGTGTAAGTCAATGATATAATAGAAAAAATTATCAATATATATATATATGTATATCAATAGCAAGGAATATTTACTCAAATTTTATTACAAAATCGAAGTACAGTATAAAATCTGTATCTTTCAGTGCAATATATCAGTTCACCATAATAGCTCATATTTTGAATTTCCCATATCATCACCTAAAAGTCACACAGAGTGGAAGAAGTCCATTTTATTTAGAAATATATTCTTACTCACTACCACTCTACGAGATACTTTCATTACATTCACATCCAATTTTCCTTACCCTATCTTCTCGACTCGACGCACACCACTTAGTCGTCTGTTAATCGTCAAACATCCACTCAACATCTTTTAATCACACTGGTCGCTGTTTTCCGTCCGCCATGATCGATCACCGTCACGCACCAGCAAAATCATTGGTCTCCGCGTAAATCGTGGCGTTTAAGTGGCCATAATCGTACCACGGTACAGGGCCAGCCAGTATTTCACGTTTGTTAGGTCGCTGAATCACCGTGTAATTTGCCCCGACGAGATCCCTTATAAATTGTCGAAACTCGTCGTCGCTGTAACGCACGAATATGTAAACGGTTCTCTGGTCAGTGTTCGTATATACCGTTGTTCCGGTGGCGTCATGTTTCATCGAAGATTACGCGGTATATTTAGGTACAAAGTGCAATACATACATACGTACAGGATCGTGTCTCGAATGAGGTCTCGCGTAGCAATCACGATGTTTCGCGGTGTTTTTCGGCCGATCGACGAAGGAAAAGGTCGCCCAGGCCAGACCGGGCTTGGTGCAAACGCGCCCCATGCTGAGTAATTTTGCTAATGGTCCTGAATTGCGACGACGTCCGCTCGTTTCCCTTTTCCCCTTCTGGTTTGGACGCATCGCGGCAGTGGCGAGGTAATTCGCCGCTGGAAATTCGGAAATTAAATTGGTACCTACGATGGGGCTCCTTTTAATGCGCGTAATTACGTGATTACGCGCGGCCCCGAAACGGTTTCAACTCGCCGCGGCGCGGGCGTGCTCGAAAATGTCGGCCCGTTCGCCGCGGATGAGCGCCAGGTCTGGTTTCGTGCCACAGGGAGAAACAACTTTTATATTACGTTGTAACAGCTTGATGTTGCATTCGTGTGGTCGTTTCGGTCTGATTTTTTTCGCTCGATGGTGGAAACAGAGTAACAAGAAATCGATAATGGAGGGAAAATTGAGGGGAAACTATAATATTCAGCCAGGTATACGGTATACGTTTATGTGGCTGTGAAACAGCGTCGGAAGAGTTATTCGGACCAGATTGATGAATATTAGCGCAGATTATGCATGGAGAATCCTCGTCACGCGGAAGCGTTCACCGCGGACTATGAATAAGAAATCCAGCGTCATTCTTCATTCGCCCGGTTTTTGCTCGGTTGAGATACCTCCGGAGTCGAGTAAAACCTGGTGATTTAACATCGCGTATTTGCGGTGATGCGTTGTTGATCCGCATCTTTAATCTTTATGCAAAGATGACGGCCTAAACGGCTGATAAATAATCCATTACCTATGCAACTGCTTAGCTTATTTCTATATCGACGCGCAGGGAAGAAAAAATAGGGAACAACTTTATCGAGAAGATCAATCTTCGATATTTTTGTTCGCGAAGAAACAAGATTGGATGAATTTAATTGCGTCGTACATAATGAAGTTTATGTAGTAAACCACTTAATACACTCGTGACGTACGAGCGAAGATTACCGTCCAATTTAGTTGATTATCTTAGGCATTAATCTTTATAGATTAATTTTTACCGTCCTGTACATTAATCTTTACTGTCTGTTGTTTTTACGCGCAGAAAATGCATTACACCTATTATACTCCGTAAAATCACTACAGAGATATCCCACTTTTGCTTTTTACATTCGAAGGAAAACTAGATGTATTATGTCCACTATATCGGCGATAACTAGAACGATGCAGTACTTACGCCAACGCGCGACATTGATTCTCATTGAGTTTTTAAATTCGTCGAAATCGCGAAACGATTCGTCGTCGTCCACATGATCGGCATACCGAGGAGTGTCGCGATTAATCAGTCTGTCTATGTTCCACTTAACGAGTAACGGGAATGGGTAATGCACTCGTGATATCACTCGTTAATCGCAACGTTTGTTTTATTAATCGAGGCTGGTCGTAATACGTACAAGCAGCGTTGAGCAAGCTTTTGACGAAGACCGCGATTAGCGTGCCGGAATGTGTCTGGCGACGATCAATTTTCCTTGGTGATCGTCCAGTGGACGGTATTTCTTTTAATTGGCGGACCAGGTTTACGCTCCTACGAATTACACTCGTTGTCTATAGGGGAAAGTAATACCGGAGGAGCTTTTACGAGCAGATCAACTGGAACGATAACGCGGCCGTTTCATCGTCTTGGACGTTTCGTGGGACTGCCAACTCGTACATGGTTACGACATTTTGACTGCGGTTCATTCGAATCGTGGAAGATACCCGAACGTAGCTCGAAATAATGGCATCGACACCGTTTGTCTAGGTTTCTTGGGCAAAGTCTATTTTTTCTTAGAGTTGTTTTAGATACTGGTTTCTCCTTGTTTTCTGTGTTGGCTAATACCGTAAAGTATCGTGCGAAAAGATTGAAAGATTTCATCGATAGTTTCGTTAAACTTTAATTGATGAACACGACCCTCGAGGAACATGAAAATATTCAATTAAAGGAGCGAATAAAAGAAATTGCTAGAATAAAGTAGCATATCAGCACTGCTCGTATCATCAGAGAGATCTAAGACCTCATTAATTCATCTAATTCATACTAACGATACACGCTAATCGATCAGCTGATCAATTAAACACCACGGTGGGTCCACAAGAATATCGGAGCTGTCAGGAAAAAAAGCAGATTGATCGATCGATACACTAAATCAGCCTGGTATCTAGTAACGCTGAACCGTCTATTAGATGTAACTCCACAAATTATCTAGAAAAACACGTGACTTCCTTATACAACTCGTACGATCAACCATTCCCCCATGGTTTCTCAGTAACAGACACAGAAATACCATAATGATAAATAAGCTGCGGACGTGTATGGAAATTTTTTCCCATTACGTGTATTCCATGCGTTTCAGTTGCCATAAATTCATGAACTTCCGCAGTTTAACAATAAATTAAAAACAAACTCCTATCCCCACAGACGTATTAACATAGATATTGTTTTAGCTACGAAAGTAAAAAAAAAGTAAAGAAAAATACATTAAAGTTAGAAACATCGCTTTCGAAACAACGTTATCGAACTTCAATCAAGTCGAATAAAATGTCGAATGCAATATTGCAACCGGTAAAGGGCTGATACTCTGAAACTTCGAGACAAATTAACGATTATAGGAAAGATCGTTGCGCAATCTTGTCTTTAACCGCCCATTGCCCAAGCAACAAGAACACAAGGAATCGTGAAAGCCTGTCGAAGTCTCTCCGGACAGATCGCGATTTCGTGGTTGCGCAAGGATATATCCGTGGAGAGTTTCGAAGCGGTCGGGAACCAGCCGCAGTAGCGGTCGTATTTTACGCGGAACGACGGGAATAAATTTCCATATCTGGCCTCGCTTTCTGACGTCGCCTGTTTCCTTACGAGCCTAATAAAGACAAATACACCCGCGCGTGTAGCGGCCACGCAAAACCCGTGTCCGGGACTCATTGCAGCCTATGTTCGCTGCTTGGTGTAGTTGTGCACCGGAAAATCGCTTACAACGCCGCGATTACGCACACGAGTAGAGTTTAGACCGCGGCAAGATACGCGGATGTACCATTATCGGTACGCGTGGGAGGCGCTTACGTACGTACATCCACGGTTGTGGCACGAGGAGTGTCGTGCCAGGACCGGCATCGATCTTGCCTATCCGATAAATACGTCGTGCTACCCTCTTTTACTTTCTCTGTCTCCCTCGATTTCTCTCCGTTTTGTTCGTTTTCGCGGTGCTCGTTCCTCTTTGACCGGGATAGTTTCGTCGCGGTCTCTCTTTAGTTCGTTCGTATAGTCTGGCCATTCGCAATTTTACGAGTTGCTTCAAGAGCCGTGACGTGGCAATCTCACGGCCAACAATGCCCGTTCCCCACTTTCTTTTTTCCATCGACCCCCTCGAATCGCAGCTGTATACCCAGAATGACGCGTGTAAAATAAATTCAAATTAACTGGCAGCCGCGTTTGCACGCACTTTATCTTCGATGTACGTTAATTTTGGTGCGTTGCACTTTTTGTGTTATGGCATGAGGTTTCGATAGAAGTAGATTCGAAGGAAATGGAAGTTTGATATAAATTTGATATGGAAATTACTGATATAATTGTTAGTAATTTTTTACTAATTTCTCAACAATTGAAATTGATAGCATGAATACCGAATCGATATCCAATATATAGCGTTCATCCAGATAGTTTAGTTTTCTCTAAGAGTATAGGCGACGCCAAGATATTATTGTCTTGTCAAAATACCTAGCGGTTTTCCTTTAAACAGTAGTGAAAGAAAAGTTGTATTCAAAATGAAGGAAAATGTATTCGATTGAAAATTCTTAGCACAGGAAAGTACCCAATATACATATCAAATCTATTTTGAATTTGTCTGTATTCCAACAATATTTCATTTCTGCAATTTTATCCATTTCCACAATTCAATAAAAGACAGAAAACTTTCCCAGCGGAGCCAAAGGAGACATTTCCGTCCGAATGGTCAGCAATTCGTTACATTAGTTTACATCGCCGTTTAAGCGTTCCTTAAACGATTCTATGAATTATGGATCAAGGAATCTGAATTCTCGCAAGCGAGCAATCAGAAAAGATCGCGCTCAACCAAGAACGATAACGTTAAATTAATTCAGTGGAAAACTCGAACGTCGAAAAGTCGCCGGTGTCGACAGCCTCTACCACGTACTCCTCGTACTCTTCTCAAGCTCCAACCATCGAACTTGTTACGATGTTTGGTCATTAGCCGCGTTTACGAACGTTCTGCTTTTAGGAAAAAGGCGAAACTAATCGTGTTTCATCTACTTGGATAGAGAAGCCGCCGACAATTCAAAGAACGATGAAGTCGTTGCGTTTTTCACACGACCGCGAGTGGTTAAGCAATGTGACAGTTCAGACTTGTAAGTGGAGGAATCTACTTGTACCGTTTCAGAGAAATCGCAGTGTTTGAGGTTTTGTGAAATTTTCTCAAAATCTTTTCCGTTTATCCAACTGCGTTCTTTCCGTTACTCTGATCGCGTAAGTTGCTATTGGTCAGAAATTCTTATTATCACGGAATTAAAAATTAACAGAAACAAATTCACTTGTAATAGAACCGAAATAAATAGATGATTTATTTTAAACAGGAATAAAATTATACACGAAGAAGTAATCGATTTTTTTTTAAATAAAAATATTAGCACGTACAAAATTTGAAAAATAATCGAATGTTACCGTTTTGTAAATATCATAGTTTATTTTTGATAGAAGCTTCCACGTTAGTCGGTTAGCTGAAGTGACAAAAGACAGAGCGGGCAAGTAAACCAGCTTTTCCACTCAAAGACACAATTCTCCATCTAATTTACCGGCCAACAAACACAACCTGAAGTTAACCGACAAAGCACCCTCCACTCAACACCTATGTTCAACCCTCGACTAACAAACACCTAGCTGCCCGAACCAATTTCGCTACGCCCTGAAGCTGGCGCTTTGGTATCACGCCACCATAGAAAAAAGCTGTGAAAAAGCTCACAGTAAGCTGTGAACACAGCACACGTTAACCAAGTGTCGAGACAGCGGCGTCCTCGCGGCCGTGTGACACTTCTGAAGGAAATGCAAAACAAAAAATAGAAGAAAGAAAAAAGGTAAAAAATCCACGGTCCAGTTTCACCTTCTCCCGGTCGCAGGCAAAAAGAGAGGAGTCAGTCGGGTGCACGAAGGGTAACAGCTGTAAAGAGTCAACACGCCGTCCAAATATACGACGGTACACAGACACAAGGTGTCAGGAGCGTACGAGGTGGCACGACGCGACTGTCACGTACACGCTGCGCCCGGGCTTCATCCACCACCCCGTCGAGATGCAATTTCCGCTATTTTTACCCGAAAAGCTTCTCGGCCCATCCCCGCGGCACGTTCCTCAAATAAAGCCCGCCACCCCCGCTACGCGGCCGCGCGCGTCCCTCTCGGTATTCGTGCGTGTTCCAGGCGAAATGTTGCATTTCGCGAGCGCGGGACTGTTTTCTCTCTACACTTTGTAGCGTCGAGTCCTTTCGTGAGTCGTCTAGGATACATTGATCTATTAGTTAGTTTATGAAAAACTAATAGGTAGCAGTGGATAAAGCAGATTTTGATTTCAAATCTTTGGTAAGAAAGAATTTATGAACAGAACGATTGTCGTTGTTTGAAGTTGGAAGCTGAGAGATTGCAAAATGGCAAAGGACTGAGTAAAAATTAAATGAACTGATCTTATGGCATATTTGAACGTTTGCGGGTGGAAGTTGAGAATTTTTAGATAATTTCCATTGTGTAAGAGAAACTAGCCTTATTATACATCTTTGTTGGGAATGAGGTGTAATTAAATTCCTATCCCTCGACATCGTCAAAATAATGGTGGTGGTAAGTCAAATACCAAGTCTGGCCGTCTAGACCCGTAGCAGCTATTGATTTCATAATTACAGAGATGTTTGGAGGTTTCGTATAACGATTATAGGAAATTGGCAATGGAATAGCAAAGTTATTTTTGAGAAATGATTAATTTCGTTAATCCATTAAAAATATAATATCGTCTAGTTAGGCATATATTTTAAAAATACGCGGACATGTTGATTTTTCTCGTGCTAATCACACAATTAACGAAATTAAAATCTCAATCTCGATGCAAAATGTCGCGGAAGCAGCATGATTCATTGGTGGAAAAGAGGGAGCGTTAAATTGCCGTTAACCAGGACGCACTACCCTCTGGTAGCCCAGTATCGTGACCCACTGGTGTCCCAGTCTGGGTTAAATGTGTTACAGAATGGCTACTTCCGCATAGCAGATCCGTGAGTCACAGCTTCTTGCTTGAGTCATGTTTTAAGTATAACTTTGTACAATACCTTGCTCATGCACCTAGTCACCCTTTACAATCTTCTGTCGTTAAATGAGAACCTCAAACAACAAAGGCTCGATTAATTTCCATTAATTAAATTGCAACTCAAGGAGCGTATTCTGGTATTCAAATAAATCATATCTATTCTTGATACAGTCAAATCCTGATACAGATTCTCTCACAATTTTCTAACCTTTAAAGATCTTTATCAGCAGAAAAACATTGGTTTTGAACGTGATTCAGGAGACGTAGCAGAGTTAGATAATTTTAAAAGTCATTCCAATTGTGATACGCTATACTCAGAAATATACTGAAAAATTTTGTTGGACCATTTCGCTGTTAAAAATTTACTCGGAGTAACAGGAATAAAATTATTTTTCAACTTACACAGCCACCAACGTTTAAAAATATCCGCCTACTGGCGGCGACTACACAAATTCATTGGGTGGCATATTATAAAAATCCCCTGGTCCACTTTGCGATCAAGCCAGCTTCCGGTGACCCTCCCACTCGCGACGATCTCGTATATTCACCGGTTGAGGGACGTTTATCACGTCCCGTTTGACGACGTGCCGCTCGTCGACGTTTGTTTGGAACCGCCGGGACGTTGCAGACGTACGACCGTTCTCCGCTCCGCTTCTGACTGCGCCGCAAGCGGCTCGTAATACCTTCGGGGACTCCGTTTAACGTCTCGTCGACTGACAGCGAGGATTCCAGCGGCGAGGACGTGGTGCGTTTCAGACGATTAAATTCATCCGCGCCGACAGACGCACGCGGCTCCTAAGCCAGAGGATCACGCGCAGCCTGAATCTTAGCCGCGAGAATCTGCGATCCTTAATCCCATGATCAGGATAATCTTCGCGAATCGGACCTCGGTAAAGAGCTACGATTCCACCAGACACGAATTCGTTCTGTAATTCGTGGTAGAATTTTTTTATACGCCATGATTTAATGTCGCGAGATGATTTAGTATCTTGCGGGGATGTTGGAGATTTTAAGAACGTTGGATTTGATTTAGTTAGGCTGGGTGAAGTATGGCTAAGGCTTGGTAAGATGAATCGATAGAATGCCATTTTGTTTACGAGTTTGCTGTGTTTGATAGTAAGGTTGACTTGTTGCGCCTGTTTTAAATATACTCCGCACAAAACGATAAATCAAATCAAAATCCTGACAAATTGGCAACACTGACTGGCATTATGAACGATATTGGACCGAACCCAATTGCACCCCAGGCGCTTGAAGCTTCGCAAGAATACAAAAATAGCGCATTATAAACTCGATCAACGGTAACACGCCATCACTCTCCATATGAAATTAGTTGATCTGCCGTCTCATTAGCGTCTCTACTAAATAATTCCCTCCACCCCCATATCCATCTACCTCTCTAAATCATAAATAAACCCGCTGCATTCCGTATAGCTCGGAACAAATACACCTCCGGTAACCGTTCGAAGAAGCTCGGTTTGATAAATGCACGAAATTACAGCAGCTAGCCCCGGAATGGCTTATCGCGCGCGTCGACGCGAGTAATTATCACCGCGTGGCGGTCTGACAAATTTCATCTCGG
>NT_176736.1:2873679-2884900 GCF_000188095.3 Bombus impatiens
AGCGAGTTCGCGAGCATCCACTCCGGATGAGAAATGACGCGCGTGGGATACCGGAGAGAAAAGATAGGCGGAGAAGGCGGCCGCGTAAGGTGAAGAAGGAGGAGACGTACTCTCTGCGGCGATTGTATCGGGCCAGTGTGAATGTCCTGTCTGGTAGTTAAGATGGCCGTGGTACAGGGGCCAAGGGCAAGGGACGTGCACACGCGGTGCCCTGGAGAGAAGTTTTATTGCGACAAGTGCGCTGCTCTTTTCTACGGCCCCCATTACCGACCGACTTCCGGTCGGCGCTGAGAATCGCCAGAGAACAAGCACTGCTGAAATGCAATTTACTCTCGAGTCGCGATGTCCGTCGAAACCCGATGCAACTCCCTTTGTGTCGGTGTTCCTTAAGATCGTCGAGTCAATCCACAACACGATTTCGTGTTTACAGATCCCACGTTCGATGACGAGAACTTCTTGGCTTAACGCACGAGGAGGATCAGAAGTGTAGAGGAACCATTTGGATCGATGCTAGATGAAGTTGTCGAGTGGTTCGTGGAATATTAATAGAGAGATCGTGGACAAATGTTGGTGGACGTAGGACGAACGTGAGGGTTGAGATTCGTAATTGGGCCACCGGTGGCCAACACTCGGAATTTCTTATTTTTCTTGTTTCCTCTATTCTACTCTGCAAAATGTACCGTGTGGGACTTCACTTACATCGTTGCATAACATAAAATCTATAGCTGGTAGAAGTCGATGACACAAGCAGTTGAGATTCAAACAAATAAGGGTCGACTCGATGGTCCGATGAAAGTTTACAGAGGTATGATTCAACGATTCAATGAAAGTTTAAAAGAATATGAAGAATTTGAAAAGTCTGTCATCGTGTACCATCATTGGTCTACCATGCTATAAAGTTCATTCGTCGACCTAACGTGAGACCATTAAATATACTCTCAGGACTTCTCAGGATCTTTCGAAAGATCACGTTAACATTTGACAAAGAACAATAGGACAAAGAATATTTGAAAAATTTCCTGAAATTGATCTGGAGCTAGAAGCCCAATACTAACATCATCGACAGTTTTCTATTTCCTGTTGAAGATGAAGCACAACGACGTCGAAACTTCCTACAACGACGTAGACCTCCCGAGAGAGGTGACCGAGTCGATCGTTACCGCGATCGAACAGCATGTTCAATCTACACGTGTAAAGATAGCGCTCGGCTGTTGCCACGGATAAACCCGATCGCAGCGTGTAAGCAGCCTGCAGGGGGCATCCGGAGAGTCATGAGCGTGCGCTGATAGCCGCGCGATGATAACGACCGAGGGAATATGGGCGGCCGCTAATCTCACAGGCTACGTAACCGTATCCTTGCACGACACGACGATACCCTGTCTCTATTCGGTGTTCGCGAGTGTGGCCCTTTGAAACACCGCGTCGTTTAATTATTCCTGCGGGACGCTGGCGAACGAACGTGTGATTTCTCCATGCGATGAATCTGGACGGAACACGGGAGAATCGAACTTTGACTGTCTTTCGGTCTGGAGAAGATTTTAAAGCCACGTGTGCATCGTATACCCGCGCTGCACGTGCTACAGCCCCGGATTGCTCTTTAATGGCACTCTTATCGGTTGCCAGAGCCGCTCTGGGATTATCCTGAGTACTGCAATCGTAGTTCTTAGGTGGGAAAGAGTAGGATAATGGGCTGTAATCGAGAATTAGGGTATGATCGATGTCCATAATTGCAAGTCGTTAGAAATCTTTAGTGAAATTCTAGCTATTTGGTGGAATTATCTATGCATGTACGTACGTGGATAATTGTTCGAACAAACTGTAAACAGTTGGATATGTAAATAAACAATATGGATAAACAACGAAAATTGAGAAACAACATACGAACAGAAGTTCTAAACTAACAAACAATCTCCGATTATCCAAACTTATATATGTATTTACATATGCTATTACATTTGTGGCTCTAAATTTTAAAAGATCATAAATTATGTTTGTCAATTAATATCGGGCGCGGTAAGGATCATCAGTTATCAGAAGCAATTCTCTGCTCAATACCATTTCTCCAATTGCGCGAGCAATTCTCAAAATTCATCATTGTCAACTGTATTCTCCCTCGACTCAGCTACCCTATTACACCGAACGAAGCGATGGAGAAGAGAATAGCTGTAGAAAAGAGATCTTGCTCTAACGGGAACACGGTAATTACAGGAGCGGTCGATCGTATAAGGCTCATCCGTGGAACAAATTACATCAACGGTGATTACATAATTCCGAGGCGATGTATTGATCTCGCCGCGATGCCTATCGAACGATCTACCCTCGCGAGTTACCGTTCCAGTGTTTATCTTCTTAAAGGGGTTTAAACGGGTGCCGCGCATTCAGCGAAAGATCTGCGCTCGGCCGGTCGGTTCATCTTGATCGTCGATTCGCTCGAGGCCTTGGTAATCGACGGTCGAACGATGAACGAGGGAGAGAATTGGACGAAGAAAGACGGAATAAAGGTGGCAGAAGGGAGGAAGAGATAGAGCGATGGTTATAGCGATTAAGCCGCGTCAGCATCAGCAACTGTAGCAGCAGCTAGTCAACCCGCAGCAATAGGCACATCGGAAAGCACAGGGAACAACAGCAGCAACCAGGTTGCGGCAGTAACGTGGCTCGCATTGCCAGCACCAAGATATCGATCGAACCTTCGCCTTTCACCGGCCATTGTCCAGAACGGTGCCAGCGCTGGAAATCTAACTGCCGATAATTGCCTTCGAACCCGTCAAGTCATACGCCGTAATAGCATAATAACCGGGGCTAACCGATCAGATTAAGGGAATGACCGCCCTCCGTTGCCTCCAGCAAGGGCAAACCCTTCCACGCTCGCGTTCCGCCGGCTCTCGCGAAACCTTTTGTAACGATACACCTCGCTGCTACCGACGCTCCCTTTCGCCGTTTCCGATGGAGAAGGTATGTTGCATTTATTCCAGTTTCTGCTTGATGGCTTTTGCAAAGAAACAGATATCTCGCGATGAACGTTGATATAAATGCATCTGACATGAAATTCTACGTCGAAGGAATTTTATGTCGAAGTAGACTGAAATTGGTACTCGTGAAAGTTGAACTACGACATGGAACTATCGTGAAATGGATATTACTCTACGAAATTATTCTCCTAATAGTGAAAATCGTGAAAAGTGGTCTGGAAGTGTTACTCTTTTAATTTTTTGACGGGCCTTCGTGTAAAGGTAGAGCTTGAAAAGACGATGCTAATAATAGTTGACTTTATGAACTACAAAATATTTAACATTAAAATTACCTATCAATCGTATCTTCGGAAATACCAGTTACATAGAAAACATACTCTGAACGTAGAATATTCTACCAAACTTGAATTTATCTATTATCTCAGCAATCAAGGCATCTATATAAAAATATATAGAAGGCGAGAAAGGAAAATAATCTTGAAATGCATAACCAGATGGATCGAAGGTTAGCATAGAATGTCTAAGAAAAGATAGAAGGAACGTGATTCAGGGAACTCCCACGAGCATGAATCAATGTTACCCTTTCCCGGTGAACAGTTCCGGCGATACATGTTTTAAGGGCGAGCAGGAAAAGCACGTCACGCCGAGGAGGCAGAAAAGTGGCGAGTACCGGACAATGGACGTAAATTCGTGTCCGCAGATCAGCTCCACGTGGTGCCGCCCACGTTTACGAGGTAAAACTCGGCCGACGACGCCTCGTAAACGCGCGTACGCCGCACTGCAACGCGCCTTATTACATTGTGACTAAGAAAGCTCGTCGGTGCCGCGGGCGGACCGATCGTAAATATCGTTCGAACGGTTCTACCTTGACGCCCGAAGGCGAAAACGGACATCCGCGATTGCCCGGTGAAGCAGATATTAATCGTTCTTGATTCAGTCTTTGGACTGGTGGGCGAGAGAGCTCGAATATGAAGATATGCACTACAGGTTACTTTCTTGCGAAGATCGGTACGGTGTTACATTGAGAACGTGTTATGCAAGGGTAAAATATTATTGTAATGTTTCACGAGGGCAAAAAAGTAATACAAAATGTAACGTTTTATGTCAAGATGACTTTAGGGATTTGATATATAACTGCGTTGCAGTAAAATCACCATGGTACATGATATACCACAAGTTGAAAAAAGATTCACAAAGCTATTAAAGTATACTAACTTTCATCTTCATTTCTGTACAAAGGTTTCTCGATTTCCTTTCGCGCCATTACAGAGAAGTCTTATATAATTTCCATTTTGATTTCTTTACAAGTTTTATAGTATAATAATTTGATAATTCTGGTGTTAACGTTGGTTAAATGATCAGGTTTAGCACAATTGCCTCGACATTTAACTCCATTTACGGTAGCTTCGGTTGATTAGAATCTTTGCTATGACCATGAGCAACGTCATTAACCTCGATATAACTGTTTTTTACCATTTTTCTCGTTAATTGATGCAATAGTCTTTTGTTCAGCAGGAAGCGCGGAGAAGATGACGAAAATAGAAGTTGAAAGGTATAGCGATCTAAAGCAGGTACTCGAAGGTCTTGAAAGATCAAACTTTAGCTTGGAACATAAGCCGATTTCCTGATGGTAGTAGCATCGACAAAATGGAGACTCTCATTAAGCTCTCTATTTAGCGTCTCTCGTTGGAGTTGATGAGAAGAGCAGCTCGTGTTATTTCAATCCTCTCTGCTCGGGTGCAGAGAAATCGATGAGCCAAACGAGATAACGCGTTAACGAAACGTTCGTAGACCCGTGACCGGGAACCAGGTTTGAATTGTGCTTCGAGGTGGCTATCTCTATCTTGACGTTCCGTGTGATCGTAAACAGAGAGCTCGCTTGTCTTTCACATGGTATTCGAAGCGTTACGGAAAGGAGCTGTAAAAGCGAGATGTAAGATCGACTAACTGGAAGGTATTAGGTAGATCGATGGGGGAAAGTGTTGGAACAGCGCAGTGGATTGACCTCTCTCCTTAACGATCGCTAATTCTATCTTCAGGCGTTTCCTTTGCCACGATCGCCTCGAAGATTCGAACAATGTTCCCTAATCTGTTGAATCTTAACTGGCTGTGGCACGTTCTAAGGCTCGAACTATTAAAGAACAGTGTTACGACCAAAGATCTGTCGATACTTTTATCTATCGCATAGATCATTTTTAATAAGGTGTTACGAAATGGACGATTTATCTTCAGGCAGATTTTCTTGCAGCAGAAATTGAAATTAATCTATCAAGAAATATACCGAGCGAACAGACGATGACAAAAATCGAATAGAATAATACGCATACAAATTTATAAGTGGTACGGAACACTTTAATTTCCTGCTTTCCATATGTTTGGAGAAGAGAAGGGGAGAATTCCAGATACGAAACCCGTGCGTGAAAATCATGTGAGGCCACGTCAGCATCGAAGAATTCTTTATCGAAGATTCCCATGCTCCGCGGATATCGGCGTCGTTCCTGGAAACAGGAAGCCCAGATTTGCATTGTCCGCAGACGGACATTACAATATGTTTGACCAATCGTAAATGTCGGTTGTTTCCAGCATCGATGGGACGTGATCGGAAAGATTCGATCGTATGATAATGATTTCGTGTGTCGATCATGCGTTCCTCTCGCCGTCTGCCTACCTGTCTGTCTGGCTGTCCATCCGTGTGTCTGATGGAACGACCGGATATACCCAAGTTCTAACGCGGTTGATACATCTCCTGGACTGGCCAGCGTGAATTTTCTTCACCAGGTGACAGACAGCTGACGCACGTATTCGTATCGGTCGATTCTTGCGCGTTTAACATACGTTGCTCGTAATACCGCGTCTGTCATCGTGTCTGTCGTACATCATAGCGTAGGTCGCGGTAAGAAAGCCCACGAGCACTCGTAAATTTTATAGCCGAGCAAGTCGCGTCGCGGAGGATACCGCGTGATCTTCAGCCTGTTTTCTGCGTTGCGATTTTACGCGAACAACAATGGCCGACTGCGTGGACACGGCGCGTTAATAGCCAGTTCTTTCGATTTTACGGAACGAGCATAGAGGATAGTTTCTGGCAGGCTGACTCGTTCCGTCATAAACTTTACAATCCCCGGAATTATGGCGTCGAGTATTCTTTAGATGCTGTGATACTGGTTTAATGCTTCTCTGAATCCATCTTATTGCATGGGCTGATATTATTTTATTGAGAAAGCAGGATTATTTTCTGCGGGAAAGGTATTTCATGGCAAAGATCAGAGGTGTTCTTTGAAGTAAGGTATTAGGAGCTTATATGCTGCAGCTCGAACTCTCAACTGCTATGGTAAAATGGAAATATGATACTTGGAAGCTCTTGCAGGTTTTTTGCGTGTATCATATTACGACGAAAGATGAAAATCTGGATGTATGCGATGTAATTGTCAAGCTGAATCTAATTAAAGAATAATGAGACAATAGGTATCACGTGTAGATTGCTACATGTCTTTGGAAATTCGTATTTTTACAAATACTATCTTTCGTGTATATATCATTTTCTTTTAAATTTCTTGCAAGTGTACTCTAATCGCATTATTCGAGATACGAATTAACATTTATGACGTTTGGGATACTCCAAGATTCCATAGTAAAAGTTAAAGGAAATAATCAGGAACAATGTAAAGATAACGAGAGATATTTTAATTTAATTTTCTGCTATGTTCTGTTCACTGGTCTGAACCAGTCAGAACGTTTAACGGTGCGCAGTTCTTTTTCTTTTACGACCAGCGCAATTTTCATTCGTGCCAGCTGTAACAGAGAAGACGTAAATCCAGTCGGAACGAGGAAATCGCGATTCATCGATGAAAGACCGGACTAGGTACAAGATCTCGTTCTTTCTCCTTTCCGCCTTCTGTCCCCTGCTTTTTAATCTTCTCGCAGTTGGAACGCTCGTTTCCAACGAATTCTTCGTATATCTACGTTCCAATAAGAAGTAAATCGGTGGGTATTCATTTTCTTTGAGGATCGCAGCGACCGCGATTACGGAATACCTCTGTGATGGGATTCGCCGCGCAAACGGACCTCCACGCTGGCGTGCAGTGTAGCTAATTCCCAACGAAACAACAAAAATCCCAGGGTTCGCGCGATCGCGATGCAGGAAGACGATAATCTGTCCATCTGGACAAAGTTGTATTATGCTCTTGAACCCCTTGGATCTTCCGCCTTCTGTTCTTCTTTCTTATCGCTACTTTGCACTCGTCGACTTTTCGGGATTTTTATTTTTGTTCTGGAGAAGCGGAGGAAATTAATAAAAGATATGAGGATGAGAATTTCGCGAAGCATTTGCAAGGTTTTAATAATAGATTTTGTTTGTGATTTTTAGTTTAGGCTATCATTAATGTTGACAGGAAAGCTGCCGTTATGATCACGATTCTACGATAATTCTCTTCTCCATCGATACAAGAACCTACATCATGAATACTCGATACCATGGGTAAAGAAACTCGAATCGAACCAGACTTCGTTACCTAGTCTCGTAACCTAGCTTCTTAGAATCGTCTTTAGCTCGGAATACAAATGACAAAACGGTACTCCAAGCTGCAAAACAGCTTCTCACGAAAGAATTTTCCCTTTCCATTTCCGGTACATTGTTATTGGTGTATGATACATTTGCCTCGTGCAATCCTGGATCATCGAACACTCGCAATTTCAAGCATTGAGGATCCTTACAATTGTTGTGCGATACAATTTGGGAATTTTCTATCTAATTTCTTCAAAACAATAGTCAATCGCAAATATCGAGACCATTAATACCGGAGATTTTATTTTCCCCTGCCTTGCCCGATTAAGCAGACTCCCACTGTGTCTACCAGCGAAGTCTATTCTATATCGCGTTTCAGCATACGCACCAAAGGAACCGAAGCTCCGACAGTAGGAGACCACAGGTAGAGGTAAAAGAAGGTAGAGAAGTGGGCAGAGACAGTTGCCGGCCAACAACTGTGAGAGAAAGAAAGAAGAACAGACGGAGGGGACAGAGGTAGCACTGATAATTAATAACCCACTTCTTCGGCGAGGTTGCTCGGCCTTTGTGCTCGGACTCGTTCGCGAACCCGGTTCTCCGGCCGAGCGTGCCGGGCATACCATCGACTCTAACCTTAACTTACACGATGCACAGGAGCACCAGCGGCCCGGATGACGATTCATTAGCCGAGCAAAACACTAATTGGTTCGCTTCCCCGAAGCTGCACGGTCCGCAAGAAACCGATGCCAACTTTTCGGCCCCGGCCACTTCGTGACCCAGTGAAACAAACCTGGAGGACGGTGGTCTCTTTGGTAAATGGCGAAGGATATCGTTCCTTGTTAATTGTTTCGGCTCCGCCAAGTGGATAATGAATTTTAGGATGTAAAAAACGGGATTTATGGTTGGGTGTCGTGGGAATGGTTTTTTATGGTGGTAATTCTTCGTTAGATTAGATCGTCGGGTTTATGGGTGGTTCGGTATCGTTTAAAAATCGTTTTCGGTAGTTGAGAGAGTTGATCTCTTTATTGAGAGCTCGTGATTAAGTCTAGGAACGAGAAATTGAGGAATTGTCAAAATTGTCAAAACTGTTGGCAAGTCGACTCGAGCGTTATTTTCTCAAACACGATAGTCCTTGCACGATAGTAAGAACCTTATTAATTTTGATATGCTTAGAATCGTTTTACTTTTTTCAAGATTTCTTTAACTTTGTATCAAGGTGTGAGACTATTTTTTGAAAATTGAGTCACAGACGTAGAATCTACCAAACCAAATATCGCCGTGTCATTGGGCTTCTGATCTTTTATAGTATTTTGTTAGGGTGTTGTTTCCAAAAAGATAGAACTCACGCTAATTTTGTTAAGCAAAGGAATGATTTATTGTTTGAAGATTGCTTCAACTCCAGATTAAACAATATCAGGGAACTTACTTAAGAAATTGGATCACATTGTAGAACGTATAATATCCATTAATTATAGGCTACTAGAATCATTGGTAAGAAGCTGAATCACCAGGTGGCAATATGCCTTCCAAGAAATCAGCCAATCCTACAAATGATAGGTCTGCAAACAACAAGAACCGTTTCCTTAATAACGTCGTATCATGACAGCGATGCGATCGAACGTAGCTGGAGGAACTGCGATCGGTAAGAGGAAACCACTTCGATCGGGCCGATTAAATCGGACAGAAGCACAGATGCGTGGTCAGCGAGAGTTGGAACTCGAGAACCGCGCAGTCGCCACTTTAATTCCCGAAAGTTTATCGTTTGCGGGTGCAATAAAACCTCGATAAAAATGGTGCATCTGGTATTTAACGAGGGTCCGTATGTAGCGGGACGAAAAGCAGAAAAACCGGCGTAGGGAACAAAAAACAAGGATCGAAGGAAAAAAAGAGAAAGAAAATGTGAAGAAAAAGAAAGGACGAAAAAAATCTTCTCTGTAAATTGAATGCAAGTGGAGCCGGCCCTTCAGGCCAAGTCGGACCGTTTCGGCCGCAGAATCGGCACGCACGCGTGTCCGCACGGTAGCCGATTGCATCTTCGCGATCTCCTCTCTTCTTATTCTTCTGCTTCTTCTTCTTCGTCTTGTCTGTAAACGGTGGTCGGGTGATGAACGCCGTAGACTGTACGGCTCGAGGAACGACACGGTAGAGAGGGATGAAGGAGGAACGACGCGATGCGGAGAGAAGAAGCGCGCGCGGAGGCAGTGGTGGCGGCCGGCGGTCTCCGAAGACCGCCCACTAAATCACCGGACCGAATTCCATTTGGCTTTCGGCCTCCTCTCCGCAGAGTCAACAACGTATTTACCCGTCGATTTGCCTCTTTTGCGGTTAGGCCCCCACGATCCGTAGCCTGGCTCCCTCTGTTCGTCATCCTTGCTGCCCTCTCGCTGGGCCTTTTTCTTTTTGCCTCTCCCTAATTCTTCTTCCTCCTCTTCGTTTTCTTTCTCGTTACTTCTTCCTCCTTTTTTCTGCCTCCTCTTTTCAGTTTTTTTTTTTTTTTTTTACTTGCCCTATCTTTTTGTACGGATGGACCGCTCTGGTCACCGCATGAGGCCGGCGTGCTGCACGTTCCACTAGGATGTCTCCAGCTCCGGATTATGAATATTGATAATACCGGCGGCTCGAAGAAAGGCCGATTCTCCAATGTAAATACCTCGACGACCTTTCGAGCCCTCGCCACCCGCGCTTTCTTCTCCTCTTTCTTTGTGTATCTTCGTCTCTTTTCGACGTTTCGCCGTACAATGTAGCCTCGCTATGGTCCGCTACGTTTCGTTTATTCCTCGGTGGTTTTCGACCCTCCAATTCTTGTCCCCTTCGCAGTGCCCCTCGCAGCCAGTCTCTGACCTTTGCACTCTTGACTCGGCTACTCCTCCGCGAGCTACCGGCTCCGCCGCGTTCCGCTCGAGGAATTCTTCTCTCAGGGATCGACAGACCGCGATGTTTCCGTTGTTCTTCGTGTTTTCGTTCCGCATCTAAGTAGTACTGCGAAGTTGGTTCCTGAGTGGACTTACAAACATTCTTTTATGTGATATTTATTGTTAAACAGCAAAGCAGCTGTACTTACACAAGGAAGTGCATTTATTCGCATGTAAGAAAAGTAAGGAATAATGGAAGAAGGAAAGAAAGAAGGAAAGTAAGGGTGGAAGAAAGAAACGACAGTAGGAAGAAATAAGGGTGGAAATAATAAAGAAGGGCGAAAAGGCAAAGTAATGGAAGAGGTTGAACAGAAGAGAGGGGTGTATGAGAAACAGAGGAAAAATTGTAAAGAATACTGAGAAGGAAGAGGGAGAAGTAAAGATAGAAAGGAACTGTCAAGCGAATGTCCAATATATTCTCTCCCATAGAGGGCATCACATAAGTACGAACGCCATAAACGTCCGAAAAAGCAGAGGCATCCAAAATTGCTCGTAACGGGAGATCGTCAGACACTCGGCCGGCGGAGTTACGCATAATATTCCCTGCAATATCCATACACGAATCCTCCCTGAAAACTCATCCCCTAAATCGTATCCGTTACGCGAAAATATTTTTACACCGTTTCCCGCCTTGCAATATTTCCAGTCGTTAACCAGTCGCCTCGCCACGGCGAAACAATGATGCGCGGTTCAAGGGAAGAATCCCGCCCTCGTTCTAATATAACAACGCCCCCGTGCGTCTTAATAATCTTATAATACCGGGAAACGGAGATCGCGGGGCTTTTCGCCTCTCGCGGAAGTCAGGACCATAGGCAGCTCCCGGGGCCATCTGCTTCGCA
>NT_176736.1:2885634-2904450 GCF_000188095.3 Bombus impatiens
CACCACTCGAGGTGGCCCGTCAAACCCACGTAATATCGGCTAATCCCACCTACAGGGGACCAAAGGGAAGCGAGTCACCCTCGAGAAGAGTAAGAGCAAGGTGAGACGTCGCGAGGGATGGCAGAAGAGGAGAAACACGAGGACGAGGAAGCTCGAGGTGTTTGATATGCACGGCAGAGCCGGTCCTCTGCGGTCTTAAGCCTGCAATTCCCGCCAGAAATATGCCGGCCGTCTCCTCTTTAACGCTCGAACTACGCCAAAATTAACGCCAGGTTCAGAAGGAAGTTTCACAGTGAGTGATACAGGGACAGTTGATGGTGGTTAGGTGTCACGATTTCAAGCCGAGTTCGTCACCGGAATTAACGCCAGGTTTAAGAGGAAGTTTCACAGGAAATGATACAGGGACAGTTGGTGGTGGTTAGGTGTCGCGATTTCCAACCAAGTTTGTCGCCAGTTCTTTCGAAACCGTTGATATCGTCGATAAATCGTGGACGGAACGACCGCGGTGGATGGTATGGCGCTCGGGGGTGGACGATAAAGGGTGGCTTATGAACGTCGCCGTGGGTCGCGCAGGATTTCGCAGTGAGGCATTGCCCTTGGGATATTGCGTGCTTTCGTTTCTTCTGTCGGTGATTCTGTCTGGCTGAATCGTAGAAGAAACAATCTCTCCTCTAACAGCTTTTCCTCCGGTGCCTCTTTTTCCTCGCTTACTCTTCCTTTTATCGTTACGATCGTTTTATCGGCAGATCTGGATTCTCTGTTCTCTGTGTTACTGAAAGACGAAAGATGAAGAGGAACCGCAATGAATAGGGTGTATACATAGTTTAACGACCTTGAACAACCAAAATCCTTGCGCCAGACCACGCAGGTCCGACCGGTAATTACTCGTTGACGTGGACGAGCGTGTTTAGAGCATCTCCTCCGAGTTTTCGAGGTTTTTAATTAAAGAAAGCCTGGTCGTTAATGAACGTGCAGCCATTCGCTATTAAAACCGTCGACGAGACTGTTAACTTCTACGTTCCCGTCTCCGCCCCAAAAGCTGTGAACCAAACGGAACACTTCTCCGACGTCTAATTATTTCGACGCCCGTGTTACGGCGTCGATAAGCGTTCGCTACTGTTTAGACACCGTTTCCTGTCACCGCTGTACCGATTGAAAACCCGCGAAGAAGAACCGGCTGACGCCCAAGGAGCTCCTCGGTGTTCTTTGTTCCCTCCGCCGTGAATCGAGCGCAGATGTGGCTCGTGCAGCCGGTGTGCGACACACGCGGAACTCATAAAGAGACGATGAGACGTCAGGCCGCCCCGGGGACTCCCGATGGAATTTTAATGAGCGGCGTTTCGTCGCCGCTGTCGGATTCTCGGAGTGACGCGTTAATGCCTTCCAAATGTACGCTGCCCACCTTTTCGTACGCCTCCAAGGCCGCGATTCTGCACGTCAAACCAAGAGATTTCATCTCTTAACCGTGGGCGTGGACCGTGCAACACGTTTCAGGAAGGGCGTTCGTTGTTCCGGTTTAGTTGAATCGCAGGATGTTGCCTCTTTCAGGTAATACACTCGAGGAATTCTGTTAAAGGATGTCGCTGGCGGTATTATTTGTGGATTAGTCGTAGTATATTGGGTGTGGAACTGCGGAGGACTCTACGAAGCTGGAGTCAGGAAATTGTAGAATAGGAATGAAGGAAGTGGACAGGATATTTCAAAAAGTTGGACCGTTTAAGTGAAGTGTAGCGGCCCATGACCGCAGCAAAAGTCCCAGAATGGAAGCGAAAGATTCGGAACAGAGAGATTCATATCGTTGCGGCCTTGAATACTAACGTTGTTTTAACTTACAAGGTCTAGAAACAAAAGAACTATAAGTAGATTGTTATTGTTGCTTCTTATAGCCTTCAGTTAGAGTTACACAAGAAGGTTAACTTTTTGTGGTAACCTGCTCCCTGTGAGATTATTCTTATTCTTTTGTTATTGTAGCATTGAGAGAGCGACGATCTGAATCGGCATACACTATCTCTGTACTTATCTATCTTATCTCTGTACTTTTCCATTACAAATTCATCCACTCGTCCTTTATTAAGCAGGCGTACACACCTCAGAAGTATCACATCAGTATGAGTATAGATGTCGTGGATGCACTCGTTAGAGATTTATGGTATATTTTAAAACTGTGATTTGCATGTTTGAAACTTTCTCGTTCGCTTTAGTGGATATAACATATTTGTAGAATTTGACCTCCATTTTTTAACATTCACACAATTTCCATAGGATGCAAAATCTCTATGTTCAGAATGGATCTATGTCAGAGAAGAGCAGAATCTACGCTTTACTCTTTTATTTAAACAGCATCTACAATTTGAGAAAATAGAAGCTCTTTCCTTTCGAAATAAACCTCCACTGAAGTTCCCAAGTTCGAATAAAGAAAAAAGGCCGCTATAAATTGTTCTCTCTCGTATCTGTTACCTCAACTCGAGAAACTTCTACAATACCTTTATCGAATTCAAAAAGAAGCAATAAACGGATGCATTAAACGAACACAATGGGAACAGTTTGCCTGTGGAAAAAGGCTGTTGCACTAATTACCAGGATCCCCGGAATGAGAATAGAGCTGAGCTGCTCGATTCCCGATCGATTCGTGGTGTAACGAGTGAAAAGCCATGGCCCATTTTCGTCCTTCTCTTCCAGTTCTCCGGCAGTTATTAGAAGCGAAATATTTGTAATTATTCGTCGGGAGAAAACAGTGGGTCCACCAAGCCGGAAACGGATGATGAACCGGCGGATAAATAGGTCGGGTCAGAGAACAGAGAGGGTTCGTCGCACGAATAGCTTTCGACTGTTAGTGGTATTAACGTATATGTAGAAGTGTCGCTTCTCTCTATTTCGTGGACTAAGCGACTATAGCAAGGTAGAGTTATTTGTGTCATCTAGAATTCGTTGTCTTAAAATTCATTTTTCAACTTTGCATAGAACAATTAATCTTGAATATTATGAGACACCGTTAGTTTTTAATAAAGTAAGAAAATATTTCGTATGCATAAAAGATACCAGAAACGAGAAAATGATTGGAATATACACACACTACTGAATTATAATAGTCACTGAGAATATTAACATTGAACAAGCTCGTTTTCCTTCGATGAAATAGTATAGGATAGTAGAAATTATATCCTCGTAGGAAGCTATAACTGTCGAGCTGCTAGCGTAAGTAGACGATGTATTTCACTGCTTATCGCGCCACCAACAACGAGTCAACTAGTTTATTTACAATTGTAGATCGCCTAAAAATTATTCATAACCCAACGCGGCGAATTACAAGGCAAATTACTTAACTTGACTCAAATAGCCCTACCTAATCCAACTAAAAGACGCCGCGTGTCAGAATTGGAGCGCGCGCCTACGATTATCTCTGTGGTCGGCGCGCTACAAAAGAGGGCTTTGATGAGAGGATTAATTCTCGTTCAGGAAGCTCCAACCTCCTCGTTAAGAGACCCGGAGCGGAAAAATAATCGCCACCGGAAAGGGAGGCGTGGTCCTCGAAAAGCGTCTGGAAGACAGTCGTGATCTTCCGTGGTTTCGTCGGTTTGTACGAGCATGGTAAGGGAACGGATGATTCGTCGTTTCGCTCGGGACATCTGTCGGGGAATAAATTTCCCTGGCGCGCAGGAACGAGTCGACAGAAAGAAGATTTCGCGACGAAAATCAGGGATTACGCGGCTCGGCCGGAACTTTGTCCGGAGATTCGTCTCGCGAGGAAATTTTAATATCTGGCGAAACTCCCGATGAGAGATACTGTCGTCTCGCGCGCGTCGTTAACGCCTAAATTAATTCGTGCTCGTGCTTGTCTTGGACGCGTCTGGCATTCGATGCTGTCGTTCGATAAGGGGGAAAATAGACGCTTATCTTCTTTCTAGACGTATCTGTAAACGTATCAAGGACGATAGACAGTTTCCTTTGAGGGTGAATCCCTTAGGCTCGTAAACTTTTGGGCTCGATCGTAAAAGGTATCGTAGAATACTATACGACGATTTACGTATCCGGTGATATATCGACGTAATCGACAAATGTAGGCGTTTCTCAGAATACTTACGATATCCGATAAAACAAAAAACATTCCTCGAATAACACTTCACCAAAACATACTTAATAGGTAGCTGCGCCTAAAGAACGACATAAAATGACACATGACTATGCGTTGTTTTCATACCAAACACTGGCACACGAACCATCCCATCATTCAAACCTCGTGTCATTGCCAAAGAAACGAACACGCTCATACGGCCGAAATCAAGACGAGGAGATCGGTGGTTGTTTCCAAACGTGAAGAGGGTTAATCTCTCGTTACCGATAAGAATCCTGAAGAGACCGATTCGAGTCAACTTCGCCGAGGGAAACGAAGCGAATCTCGAACGAATATACGCGACAGAGACAGCGTAAACGGGGCTTGGAATACGCGGACCGGGCGCATTTGTCACCGCGTGGAGACGTTGCGGCGAGCTGATATAAATAGGCGCACCGGTGACAAACGACCGGTTCTTACGAGAAAATAAGCAAAGACGTCTAGCAGCCACGGTGAATTGGGTGTTGTAGGTGTCCCCATCGACGCGGGTCACCGTCTCCGACATCGTCCAGCGTCGTGGGACAGCCAAAGACCGTGACAGCAGGAACGAGACCGATTCTCGTCCTGCGTGGAAGAGACTTGGAAAGGACTCGGTTAGCTAGGGTATTTTTATCGGTCGCCGATGTGACGAGCGGAGGAACGAGTTAGGAGAGCCACCACGGCGAGATATATCTGTACGAACGCGTCTATATTTACGTGGCAAGCGATCGAGACGAGAGGCAGCGGCGCGCATCATCGCTCGATGAAAAATCCTGTGTTTCCTGATGAAAGACGATATTTATGCGCGCTCCGGACAACGACGATGGACACGAATCGTAGCGAGACCCAGGGTGATCCTGTTACGCGAAGTTTCTTTCCTTCGATTTGCGTGGTAATTTTGAGGTTTGAGGATGGATGCTGGAAAAAAGTAACATTCTGATTTTTGGGGAGGATTTATAGAAGGTAATATTAGAAGATCTATTTCTGGAGGAAAATTTTGCACCACTAAGATTAACATAATTTTGGCTACTTTTGGTAGAGGATTGAAATATATTAATATTATATAATCTTGCTGCGTATTATAAACTTACAAGCATAGAGTACACATTATAGATGAAAATGTTGGATTCTTCAGCTTATGAACTTAATTTAGGGAACGATAGATTTTAAAGAATAGGATATACGTGATGTTTGAAGTTATAGAAGTATAACAGAGGAAGAATAAGTCTGTTTGGAAAGAAAAGCTAGAGAAAGCGACAGATTAATGCAAAGACAAGTCCAGTCGTTCGAAACATCTCTCCTTCAAAGATTTCAAAGATTTCTTTTCCAAAGAAAAGAAAGGAAGTGACACGCGGCTACAAATATTCAGCGTACGAAAGAAAGTAGAACCTTGGACAAAACACTTTGTCAAGCCGGACGCTGCGATACGAACATCGTACATTAGCCACACGGGCGGAAGAACGAGGTGTCTGCGTGGTTGATGCAAATGGCGGCTATCGGTGTCGATTCGATTCACGAAACGAGCTTGCCATCGGGAAGGGCTTTTATGCCGGTTGGAATGCAACCAATTCCACGGTCAAACGAAGACGAAGAGGGGAACGGCCACGGTGCAAACGAAGCCGGCGAAATTTAATTCCGTCGTCGCCGGTTCGCCGCGCCATTGTTGAATCGCTGCCAGCGCGTAGATCAGGGAAATGTGACGTTCGCCTCGCCTCGCCGTGACCTACATGCATTCCGACTTTATTGAGGTATTTCTCCAGCCCCGTCCACTGAAAATTCCCTGCCCATTTCCGAACTCTGCCACACCACTTCTTCTTCGCGAATACCACTCAAAAATCGCGTTACATCGGCGAGGAAACGGAGACAGAGAGGGGAAAAAGGTCGATGCACCGCTGCGATCTTAGAGATCGCTGGCTGTCCCCGCGGCTCGTTTTCGAGCGTTCAAATTATTTCACTTGGGGCCTCGTGTACATCATAAAGAGAGACATACTGCGAAAGTTACAGGGAAACGCGGGACTCCTGGTGTTCGTTTTGTGAGAGGATCGAGAGATTGAAACGGCGAACACGGTTAACGAGTGGAACGAGTATACGTTGATTCCTTGGCTGATTGGGCTTATGAGAATTTATTTTGACTTGTGCGTCACGATGAAAGGAAACTAAAAGCACGGTGTGTATACTTCGTCGATGAAAGAAAGTGAATAGCTAAAAGTTATGGAGTCATTGTAACAGAAGTTGGAGACATTTCAGAAAATGTTACGGTGACCGTGCAAAACTCTGCAGTGGTTGGTTGCATCGTTTAAATTTTTAAAAGGATACGTACGTCTATTATCGCGTACTGCCATAGCTGATATTGAAATGTCAGCGAAACGCTATCTACAGATATATTTTCTATCGGTCAATTTTGTGTCATGAACTTCTAAAGTTGACGTATGAACTTCCAGTGTAGCGATCGAAGCAGTAATTTTCGAATAAAAGATTCAAGTACCCCTAAGAAGAACGACAAGAGCGTAGATCGAGCGGGGTACAAGGCTCGTTTAACGTTCGATCGAAGTGGATAGCACTCAGAAGCGGAGGTTATCTAATAATGGATCGCATTCGTCGAGCGATTTTCCGCGGCAGCGGCTGTCGCCTATAAATAGCTGCGATTTTCCGGCTCTTAGCGAGCCATTTCCCGGCATCTTCCAATTAAATTCACCAGCTTGAAACGATGCTCGCCTCGTGGATCAACCTCGAGAAAGAAAGAGAGAGAGGAAACTGCGTGAAGAAATACGAACGTGAACGAACAGAATGAAATAGAATGGCGTGGAAGAGGACGAAAAAAACGTGACAGAAGGTCCTGATGCGAGGTGGCGAAGAGGAAAAACGGAAGCGAAACGTTACATCTGGCCTAAACGCCGTGGACGTTGGCCCGTTTCTATATTTACCGGATTCCCGTCGACGCACGATTTCTATACCGCAGCGATAAACGCTTACCCTCGACGACAGATTTACTTCGGCGAAGGGTATTTCCTGATTCTTACTCTCGTTCTCCCTTCCTCTCGTTCCCTCTGTATTCCTCTTTCTTTCGTTACTGCCAGATCGACCGGCAGAGATTGCTGTATGAAGGGTGGCGGAGAGGGCTGGCTGCTCCTTGGAGAAATCTTAATTGGACTGCTCTCCCGGCCCTCCGAGATGCCTTCGTGATCGAAAGTACCGGCAATCTCGACGATAATCGAGTTGCTTTCGTTAATGAAAATCGGCCGGATTGCACGCTCGACCGTCTGTGTTGTTCGAATCGCGGCTGTCAGCCGACCTAATAAGCCAGCTTTTTCAAACAGCTACGTGGTACCTGAATGAGTTAGACGCCTGGATTAGTTCAGATTTCGTTCCGGAGGATTAGGGAACGATGTTTTAATGACATAATGGACAGGTTCTTCGATAGAAGTTAATTCCCTGGAAAGTTTCTTTGTCGAAATGATTGAGGCATTAAATTGGGTTTTACTCTTTATGGCGCTATTTGTCATAATTATTTCGATAACTGTCAAATTATGTGAATCACTGTTCTTACTGGAAACAGGAAGACGAAAGGCGAGAGAACTTTTGGGATTCGATTAAGATTACCCACAAAAGTCGCGGTTTACGGTATTAGATAAATGGACAATTTAATTATTGTAACAAAAAACCTTTGATCGAGCGTGATATGAATCTCTCTAAAAGAAACTGCATCGAACGATACGCAATGTGAAACAAAATTAAAGGTTTTAATTAAGAACTCTATACCACTGGCACACATATTGCATCCCTTTAAATATCTAACAATCTAACAAGTTGTTGCTGGTACAGCGATTGTGATGTTCCCACACGGAGCGCTAGAAAGCCAGATGAGACACTGACCATTAAAACAAAGTACTATTCCTTCCCTTAAAGACGTTTCTACTAAAAAAAAAACATGCAACTTCGTAGGAAGATGAATCCATATTTTAGTAACAGCGAATGCATTAACCCCGATGGCAAAAATGTCAAGACCTAATCGTTTCCAACTGTGTAACTATCCTTCTCCACGCTTCGTCAGAAACTCTCCAAACATTGCACATCGAATCACTAATCTCAATTTACACGAATCACAGAGAAATTACCATTTCCCAACCGGAGAACACGATTCCCCAAGAGGGTACTTCTATTCGGTTCCGGAGATATTCTCTATCCGGGGCCCGTGGCACGTGGATACGTTTTGTTTTGGTACAAATAGGAACACGGCGCCTTGGCACCCGGAGCGGATTGGCTTGTCAAGTTGCCAGGGTCCCGCGAATACGGGATGCCCCCGGCTTTAGTCACCACATTCCTGGAAGCTGTGGTCGCGTACACGAGGCGCGAGAGCGCGCGCCCGATGAATTATTGCGCCGATTTAGAAAGGCTTCGGGGTGCACATGGGTGCAACACTCCGCGCCGTTTCCTCGCCGGTAGCTTGATCGCGCGCGCGGATGGATGCACACGCTTCTCGCCGCGTGCTGTGGAACCTCGTCGACGAAATACTCCGGCTATTCGACGCTGAAATCCCTATCTCGCCTACAAAGGCGACTTTGTGCGCGAACTGTCCGGACCAGTTACTTTGCAGTGCGCAGAATTCCGTCGGAAATTCCGGCAGGAAATTTCGCCCGGAGCTTTCCACCTTGTAATATTTTATCCTGAAAGTAGCCGCGTTGTTTCTCCGGCGGTGGTTTCTTGAGAATTTTGTGTATATATATATTGTATATATGTATATGTGTGCCTATATATACGTGCATGAGAGTAGGAAAGCGATATAGAATGTTGTGGTGCGTTGGTGTATGTTGGAGCATAAAGGGAGGAATAATTGTTTTATAGAGTTACTCGATACAGGATGAACAATCGTCTGGGAGATTGTTCGGATCATGCAAATCCGATGTTCGACGTCACGCATAATGTCATGATCGCATGTCGTGCCGCGGCCTCATTGAATATTTGATGTCTCGATTCGACGAATCGTTTGCGACGATTTCGAATTGTCTACCAGGCCGCGGCTTTAATGTCTCAACTATAAGCGATACACGTCTCGATTACCATGTGTAGTACGACACCGTGACTGGAAATAGGCATCACGGCTGTAAAGGAAATGTATCCTAGCCGTTGCGATTTCGGTGGAATTCAGGGTTGGAATTGAAGTAAATCGAGTGGGAAAGAAGCGTGCTGAAACGTTGGAGGTACAGAGTGACACAAAAATAGTGTATTCTTAAGTTCTTTTTATGACGAACCTACAGTGCGTAGGATTTCTATTTTTAAAACCTGGTACTTTTTAATAATCGAATAATTTTGCTGTGATACGGATGCAGCTAGCTACACTTTCCACTAATTTAAGCACAGCCTCAACAAAACTTCAAACCTAGCTTCAAATCAATCAAAATCGAATCACTTTTTGAAACTTGCTATAAATTTCATAATCAACTAATATATAATATTTTATAACTAATACACTAATTCCGAAAGTGTCGAATAATCCATGCTCTAGAAAACCTGAAACATCACCAACTCACTGTGCTACAATTCTTCTGCACCGCCAAACAACAATCCATAAATCACAAAGAACGCCACACAACCAGGAACAACGGACAACGCACCGGAGAGCACTGCGTGAAAAGTAGCTAAAGTGTCTGATTTATAACCTAACGCAAATTCGATTTGCTCTCGCTATAGTTCTAAGAAGTATCTCGCTAGTGATCGCTAACACTTGCTGATGAACATTTCTTGAAATTAAATGTACTCGCTTGAATCCGATGGCTTATCGCACGACAATCCGCCCTCTTCTCGCAACTCCATCAGAACTTTTTCCATGTGCGCGTCCACGTTCTTTTGCCTTCGAAATGGAAACGGACGGTTCGCCGAGATTTAACGGGGTTCGGGCAAAAGGACGCGAAGGGTTGTGGATAGGGAAAAGTATCGTGACCGTTAGGAAGTGGCCGGCTTCAGAAACTTCGACTAACGTTGATCTACGTGCTGGAAAGATAATGCATAATACATTTCTGAAACGGAGAGCGAGCGTTGGTGTCGGTGGCACGGGGATGGTGTACGGTGTAGTCATAAATTTGCAATAATGCAAATGCCTGGTAGGTCTTGCGAGCGCGCGCGAGAGGCCTTCCAACTCGGTAGCCTACTTTACGGCGCCATCGTAGCAGACCCCGGTAGTCCGTCTAGAATGCAACGAGATACACGCCCGGGAGGAATCCGAGGCAGTCGACTCGTCCTCTAAATATTATAGCTTTCTCGTTCGCGACCGGCTGCAGTTGTGCGCCAGCCGGAATTACTTCGCAACCTTTCCAGCCCGCCAGGAACATGACAGGGCTATTATTCAGGCATTAAAATGTTACTCCATCCCGGTATTTCCATGATAATCGACATTTCAGTGGGAAGGTGGCGGGTTCGTATAACCTTTCGTCTCTTGTTGCTGGCGAACGAGAGACCTCGATTAAGCGAGACCTGCGCTGTGGTGTAAGTTCCTTGTTCTTCGGACCAACGTCGTGAGAGGTTTGCAGTTCGTTGCCTAATGTGCTGGCAATTGATAGGTTTCAGAAGATGAGTAGGTTTGTGCATTATCGTCGCTACCGTCCGCATATCGTGAGAAATCTATGATCGCGGATACGATCAATTATTATGCAACATAGTTCGATATTTCTGTGTAACACAAATGTTTGTAAGATTTACGTAAGAGTAAGTAAGATTGTCTTGCGAGTGACTAAGTATCTACTGTAGCAACTTGCACGTTTTAGTTTTCATAGTTTGACGCATCCTTACAGGTAGCGAATTATCCTCACAGGGAAGTTGGCCTAGTTGAACAAAAGTAGAAAAGTTCTTCCGACTAGTAGTATTTCAATTTTAATCCTGAAGACGATCCTCTGCGAGATCTTACAATGAATAGTCGTGAACCAGATAAATTACGATGGCAACACGATTTTATGAACAATAAATAGTCATGCATATTATTCGCTATGGACGAAAAATTCAATCAGTCGTAAAAAATTCCCAAAATATGCCAGCATTAAACATTCCAAGGGATTCTCAGAATCGTATCACCCCCACCACAATATCGCGCCATCAGGATGACTGACATCGTGACATCCATGGATCTCCATGATCTTTACGATCCTCGGACGAACCGACAGCGTCGATTATACGCTACCAACAGACAATGGTCAATTTGCTGATCGCTCGGGGTCGTATATTTCGCGCTCGGATCGCTCAAAAGCCAGTCGCTTATTATAATTTTGTAGATCGATATTCGATCGCGAGACGAGGCCTTTACGATGCATTCTACGAGCAACTTTACGATCCGGAGGTGCTCTCCCTTTCACGAATGCCCGATTATACGAGCCACGATATGCGTCATACGGTGTGCGTGGTCGCTTTTCCGGCCGATCCACGTGCCATTAAACCGTCTCGTGGTTGGTCGAAGCGAGAGGCGAGTGACAGATAGAAAGGACTTCCTCCGCTTTCGTCGACTTTTCTTGCTGACCCACCGCGATCACGGTTTAATGGCTGAGCGAAGGAGAAGAGGAGGAGAAGAGGAGAGGCAGATGGAGAACGAAGAGACACGCGCTAAGTTTCATTGGGGTTCCGAGATGAGTCACGACGACGAGTTGAGATTTATGCGCGCGCCTCTTCGAGAGTAAACGAATTTCCCTTATTTCTCTTTCTGCGTGAGGGGAACCACGTCCTTTTCTTCCGCGATGTGAACGAAGGGGGAAAGACGAGACGTTAATGTCAACGAAGCGTCTGTCGTACGAGCGAACGCGGTGAAAATCGTGGCGAAATCCCGAACGAGAAAGTCCGGGGAATCCCGCGGCGCAGCGCCGAAATTAGGAACGATAACGTCGTTTGCTTGTCTGAATCGTGGCTTCTTTTGCGAGATCGAAGGGAGATGATCACGAGATCACCCCGGAGGAGGCTAATATCTCCCTTATCGTGACTAGAATTGATACTTGATTCGCGGGGATTAACCGATTCAACGTAGCCTCGAGCGGTTTGTTGGCTAAGTGGGGGTGGAAGTTTTCGTTTCTGGGGAAACTACGGGACGAGTGGGGTCTGTTGTAGTAATTGTAGGGCGCGTTTCTTATCGTTTGGCATTCGTATCTTTGGACTAGAGTTTCGATCTTTAATTCCTGCTAAGTTCGTCATTGCATCGAACGAAATTACACGACTCTTGGAATAGCATAAAGAGAAAGAAATTTAATTTCCTATATTTTTTACCAGCTTATGCTTTCAAAAGGTTTAGAAAAGTCCTGGGATACTTTACAATATCTGGATAACTTGCAACAAATACTTGAGACTCCTTTTACTAACAATAGAAATTCGAAGAAAAGAAATTCAAAGCTGAAGGCGAATATAAAATTATAATCCTTATTAAAGTACTAAGTTTAATAAGTTTACCGTGGAAAGCTATAAGGAAAATATACGATAGGAACCATCTTCCATTTCTTACCATTCACTGTATGTGGAAAGCATAGACTACGTACAAGGGTGGTAGACAAAAGGTTAATCAAGCTGGCAGAAGGTTTACCTTGCCATAAAGGAAGGCGTTAAAACGAGAGCGCGTCGCGTGCGTGAATGGGACCTTCGTTGGATCGAACTCTTAAAGAAAAGCAGACCGCGTCCAGATGCCGCTAAATTGGCACTCGAAGCCGTCCCTTGTTGGCTATGGAACGGAAACAGCCGAATTGGGGACAAATTTAATTTGGCCGAGGGCAGGAACAGGGTACCGCACCTGTATTCTTCCACCGCACGTATCCGCCCTTACTTTTTGAGAGTCGCTCACCATTTTCCAATGAAACGGAATATCATATCGTGGAAACTGCTTCTCATCCAGCGAAAACGCTACTGAGAAACATTGTGCACCCAATGACGCTAAAAGGAATTGTATCTTTCGCGAATGTGGAATGAAATTAAATCTCTTCATTAAGTTTCATTCAGAAGAATTCACTTGGTCGTTTGGAGGGGATGTTATTGGACATCGTAGAATTTCATATTGAAAATTTATTTCTTTCGCTAGATAATCAACGTGGATCTTTGTTGAACCGCAAGAAATTGTTCAAAGACAAGAAATCTTGCAAAATACTTATACTTCCAAACTTCCTATAATTGGCCACTTAGATCGACCCTCAAGGTGCCAACTCTGACCGTTCAAGTTCGTCCCGGATTACTCTGTTGAAAATAAAAAACATTACGGTAAACTTCGGTGCAACAATTTTCTTTCTAAAGGGCGCAGAAGAATATAATTCCTATTGTTCTTGTAAGTCTTACGGTTATTGTTCCGACTTATTTAGTATCTGTAGCTGAAAGTCACTTCACACTATCACAAGTAGCTCAAAGCCGGAGGCAAACGCAAATGAAGAATTCTATTCTATTTATAGCGATATAATCTCTATTTGAATGACACTGCAAATCACAATAGCAAAGTTTTGCAATGAATTGCAATGTAGATTGAAATAAGAAAAAGTAGAATAAAAGAAACAGTAAAAAATAGACGAAAGCTAAAAAGAAGTCGGTCAGCGAGGGATTAATTAAAATTGTTTAAAGTCAGATCAGGAGTCTAGGGCTCTCCACCATAAGAATTTTCGTAGTACCAGAACGGCAGAGTATTAATTCCTTCCAACACGAGCCACGATTCATGTTTCACGTGTCCCAATTCCAGCCCACGTTTCGAGCAGGCCACGCGCTCGTGCTCGTGCCGATAGACACGTTCAGTTGCCCGGAATCTGCTTTATCTAATATCGATCGATCTTCCCTCGATTCGAACCGTGCCCAATATTTCGACATCCTCCCTCTTTCTCTTCACCACGCTCCACGAATTCGATTCTTCACGACGATAAGGAAACTGAGCGTTTCACTGTGACGATCTTCGTTACGATGACGATTACGCGTAGGAGAAGGGGCCCCGTTAAATCAACGAAGGCCCTGGCGTAGTTAAAATACCGATGTTAATCGCCCGGAGGCCTCGTTAGCGGCCTTTACCTCGCGGTATTCCTCATCCCGCCTCGCCTCGTCACTCTGCCTGCTACAACAGCTTCGACACTACTTTTTGCTCTTGGTGAACGCGACCGTGGAAGTCGGCTTTCCAAACCAGGCCCCCTTCTTCACTACGTCGTTCAAGAGGCATAATGGAATTTTCGTTATCATTTGTTCGAGACTAGTTAAAACTTATGTACCATTTAGGTATTTACGATCAGCGCCAGCAATTGCCTTTGAATTTGTAATGGCCATGAGTATCCCGCTTTAGAACTATATATCGCTCTGCAGCCGATAATGGTTCCAGGAAACGCATCTGCATGTGCTCCGAGTGGATTCCTTATGAAAATTCGTAATGGTTAGCTAGGAATATGAAGAGACTTGGGCGTAAGTGCTTTGACGATGATGAGTTCATAATTGTTTTGGAATATATCCAGCAGCCAAGTTAGAAATTTCACAGAATGGGCTAGTTAACCCTTTCGAGATCGAATTTTATTTTATTTATTCAGATTAGGAAGCACGTGAAAATTGATTGACCATCAGTCATCCTATTAATAATTTATCAAGGCACAATCCGGCATATATGGTAGTATCGAGTATAAGAGGGTTACTTGATTTGGTAGATACGCGATTTTAGATATTACGATAATTCAGCTACTGCAATGAGTTTCTAGTTCAAATCCTTTAATCCTAGTAAGTAGCCTTTTTTGGCTCTTGTACCATTGTAATCCAGCATTATTTATTACGTCACCGCAATTTCGCCTCCGGTATTGTTAGCTTGAATTATGATGCGCCATTCTTCGTGGTCGCGTGTGTCTGTCGTTCCTACGGCTGTTGTAATCCGCGCGTTCTTGTGAATGGCTCGCTAATCTGTGTTCTTGTAAGCCACATGAATAATCACGTCCGTGGTTTTTTTAAAAAAATCAGCCACGTTACTGTACCGATTGTGCATTTTCCCTGCGTGAAATATTTTTTCGTTTGCAACAATATATTATTCAAACGTCAACGCGGATGAATTACCGCGAAAAATGTGGACATGTGTAATAAAACAAATAAAATAGATAATGTACATCGTGCGTTGAAAATCATGGTACGGCTGAGCTGAGAGAGATTCTATTATTCATAATGAGACGAAATTATGTTCGAAACTTCGTTCCTGAAAAAAGTTTGTTTGTTAACCATCGAATAGCGTCTTTTTATTTAAGATATTAAAACAATAGACTAGATAGATCTGATTAAAAATAATATTCATTTATTTCCGCACTGTGTATACATTACTGAACAAAATATTTATAGCAGCGCACCATTAATCGAAACAGGCATTGCGTTTTTCCTTTTGTTCTCTCTCCAATAATTCCACGTAGGATATCAGTTGAACCGCGATGAAACGCAACCGGGCACGACGTGTCTACTTGTTTTCGCCGGTTGTGTATTTAAGCTGGAAAAGGGTCAATAAAATATCGGGCAGCCCTGCTTATACATATGGGCCGTTGGTTCGCAGTTGATAGAATAACAGAAACGCGTGTTTGCTTTCGCAACAGAATCTGACCAGGACCTGGGGCTGTGATTTTCCTTGTAATCCGCGAGCTGGCGCAATTGCGAGCATGTTGGAATGTTCCCTCGGTGACGATCCGTTGTAGTTGCCGATCGGACAACATTTCCCTGGATTCCGAATCGCCACGCCCCCATACTACCGGCTCGCTGACTCGGCAAACAACCCCCGTAGAAAAAACGGATCACTCTCAAATTGCTCAAAACAACGACTGGGAAGAGGGTGGAAAAAATCGAAATTCGTTCTTTTTTTCTTTTTTTCTTTTCGCTTCCGTATTTGTTAGAATGTGCGTTTGTCGAAAGCAATTGTCGGGAATTATTTTCTATCTGTCTTTCACCGTTTGACGAGGTAATAATTTAACCATTCGTCAGTCAAATAATCCATTACATCACCGACGATCAATCTTAACAAAGCACGGGTGCCTATGCCGAGCGACAAATAAAATTCGCCCGTTCCTCGTTTCCCTTCGTCCCGGTGACGATAAATACGAGGATGCAACGACCCTCGGACCACTACCTTGCTAAATCCATTATTCCACCTGCGATCCATCTTGACAAGAACACGACCGAAAAAAGGGACAAAAAAGGTACCAACACCATTGTAACAATTCCCTCCGTTTGCCATTTTCCACTGATATTGTACTGCCACGAGGAAAACACAGAAGCAACATACAATTGTGAACACACCATGATTCCAAGAGGAATATCCGCAAGGTTTATCTCTGGCCGGCGCAATTGTCGCATGGTTGGAAGCGGCTTCGAAGGATTAACGATACTTTTATTGCTCCCTTTGCCGGCTAATTGCGCTGCTTCGCCTACATCGTCGGCTGTACACCGGAAGCAGAATATTTCTTTGGTTGCTTTCGCGTATCGTAGCCGATTAGCCGCTTTGGCGGATCCGTGGAGACGATAGTCGCCGCGCGTTGCCAACACACGCGAGCACACGCTCGTCTATTAAGCGACATTAGGGCCACGGTAAACCGGTTCCGGTGGTTGGCGAAGGCAGCTTTGTTTACGGGGCCCACCAGGCCCGTTTGTCGCGGCGCTACCGTGCTTGAATTTATATAAATGGGAGCGTGCTCGAGAGAGCTCGTTTTTGCCCTGACCACTGCTCGCCACGGGGGCTTTAATCAAGGATAACAGCTGTAACGGCGTAATCAGCGACGATCGGGAGAAAGAGAGAAAGAACGGGCTCCGCCGCATCGTGAGCACGACTATTAATATCCATTTGGAAGTCGGCCTTTCTGTCCCCGTCCCTGTTTCACTCGTAGCTGGATCGCTTCGTGGGAGATTCGAGTCGGTTTCGCGCGTTTCTCTCTCGTTGATACGGTGGACCCATTGCGCTCGTCTTTGTCGCGCGATGGCACGCGGGTGAATTTGAAAAAGGGGGACGAGCAGAGGAGGGTGACTTTCGGAGAGAGACAAGCAGAGAAAAGGGGTTGCGCGCGAATCGATCCGAAAATACCAAACCGGAAATTGCAGTGCCGACTGCGTGTCGGCGCGAGGATACTTTTCGACCAATTCCTGATGGCCAGTGGTTTTTTTGTGTATTTTATAGAGGGACTATGTTATAGAGAGAGAGTAGAGAACGAACTGGCTTCGCCGAGTTTTCGGATTAAACCGGAATTAAAATTCAACGCAGAGATAAAGGGGACCGTGAGTCGCGATTTACGATATGAATTTTAATAGGATCACGGTTTGTGGAATTTTCAAACTGGCTGCCAAGTGACGGGTCGTTAGCCTCCTAAGGAGGAGAATTATTCTGACAGACGTAAAATTAGATTGTACTGTTGATGCAATCTTTCTGACACGTTTTATATTTAGAAACTGTTCGACGGAAGCAACATTGTGTGGCGACACATTGCCATGCAATGTTGGACGAGCTGAGGAACGAGCAGAGAAATGTTCGCATTTGCTTAGCGTTACGTAAAACGAGAATGACTATGTAGTGTTGACAGTCGGTATAGCATTAGAGGGAACTTATTGCCTAGGGCTGTAATCTTTGCGAAGGTATTCTCCCTTCGTTCATAGGAAGTCGAACAAAAAGGTTTTAAAACGAATAGTAACGTTTGGACGTTCTAGGAATGTTTCTTTTCCTTTTTCAGATTATAATATTCTCGTGGTTTTAATTGCGTTTTTCTATCAGTAAACACGTTAATGTTCCTGGAGGGTAGCAGGTATTGCAATTAAGTTGATGTTACCAGCTCGCCGATGAAAAATGTCTTCGACGTTCGCCTGTCGGAATCTGAAGAACGCCGTGGAAGATGCCAGGGTTTAGAAATTATTATGTCACGCCATAAACTGCATCCAGCCGTCCCATTTCTCAGTTTAATAACCTCTCAGATAAGATTAATTTATTAACAGGTCCCCGCTAATAACGCCGCCTTGTAACCACAATTCACCCGATCGAGCAGGAGAAGATGGAAACGTAGGTAAGAGGATGGTAAGAGGATAGAACGATCGCTTCTGGCGGCGTTTTAAGGCAACAAAGGGATACATCGAGGCTTTATGCATCCACCTAATTACGGAAACAGCGTTGGATTTAATTTTTATTAACGACATAAAAATTATTCTACGTCACAGTAGTAGTGAAGAACGAGTTTATGACTGTGACTGTTCCTCCCTCTGTTCTTTTCTTTTTACACCACCATTGGATCCAAAGGTCAAAAAACTTGTGAAATTCTGTTGAATACCATTCCCAAACGATGTATCAACATATTCCAACAAGAATTCCCCTACATTAATTCTTTATGAGATTGCGTTTTGACCACGCTACGTATTACAATTTCGCGTAACAAGATTCATGCTTGAAACGAATGAAACGCTATCAGGCCATTGGAGACGCCAAAACGCCAGATAATTCGCCATTCGTCATCCTTTGTTTCCTCTCCAACGCTCGAATCCCTGTGGAAAGTGCGTGGTAACGTTACTGTCGCATAATTTTTCGTAGAAATATGTCCCAACGACTCGGTGTGCCCACAGGGGTGGCGCATGGTAACGAACTTTCGGAAACTAGCCGAGATTTGCATAGCATTACTCGGCGAGCGGAGAGAGTCTGGGCGACGTTTCTAACGGCGTTTTCCCGCGTGTGCCTACGTCTCGGAGTCGATTTGCATAAACGTCGTCGACCGAAGAGCGAACGAAACCAACCATACCGGGCATAAACTGTGATTCCTTTACCCGCG
>NT_176736.1:2905220-2908012 GCF_000188095.3 Bombus impatiens
TTTTGTCTTTTGTCTACGCTGCGTTGAGAACGGGACGTAAAGGCGCTCGTCGTTGCTGCCTACCCACGTAAAACTGGAATCGAGAGCTGTATTTTTCACTCGACCGAATTTTATCGACCGATTGGCGAAATTGAATGGAATTCGATCGCGAATAGACGGCCGCCTACGTCTAGCTCTCTGGTTGTGTTCTCTAGGAAATAAAGGAAAGCGTGTAGACTGGAAAAGTATAAAAGAAAAATCGTCCGTTGGACGAAGAGCGGTTCAATACGCAATTAAAGGTAATTAAATTAATTGGGCCAACGGACAATCAGGCCAATTACCGATACCAATCAGCGATCGAGCTACCTACTCCCGTGCCAGGGCTACACCCACGGGGCTTTTTTACTCGGATGACAAACCCCATTAATTACAGGCCCGCGGAGCCGACCCTCGAAAATTAGCACCCTCGTTGGGCCAAGCTGCCAATTTCAGGTGAACTGAGCCGGGGACTGCGACCGAATTTACCTATCTTCCAACGAAAATCACTCGTCGTCAAGGACTAGGCTGCTGCTTTCGTTGGATCAATGGGTTTTTTAGACGGAAAGGAGGAGGCAGGTCGATAAGAATGTTTATTTACGAAACATCTTTCGGAAATTTGGACACATAGATAGATATCGTGGTAAAAAGGAGAGTAAATTTAATTTCCTAACTAGTTTCATTAGGCATCCACGAAGTTATCAAGCGACTCTACTGAATTAGATCCCTCGAGACACGGAATCTGAATCTAATTTAAATTTTCACGAGTTCACTGAATTTCCACTTACCAACAGCGTCGAGGCTGTATCTCTGGAGATATTTATCGATCTTTTAGGGCTTTAGGAACATTGAACGATAACACTTAGAGAATTCTCTGCAGATTAATTAATCCTCAATTGATATTATTAAAACGTAGCTAATCTGTAACAGCTGAAGTGAAATTACTTAATTTTAAATACTTTTCTTCTCGTGCACAATGCTTTTTCATATTCTACAATTTTTTTTTATCACATAAACTACAAAATCAAACTAAAAGTTAAATGCTTTAAAATTAATCAACTTGTAATTCAACGATACCATTCAATCTAACCGAGTAGGCTATATTTAAATGAGAGAACATACAATCATCATTAACTTAATCAATTTCTCAGTTTTCGACCTAAATTTTTATCCGACCATCGTATTAATCAGAAAGCGAGCGTCAAATCGCGTACACTTTAGAACCGGTCGCCGGTTACACGTAATCCGAACGCGGCGTGGAAAGGAGGCTTTAATGTTAATCCGTGAAAATTCATAATTGCACGTTGCTCGATAACGCGGTCGTTTCGCAAGCGACTGCGTGCTCCGCGATCGGGTCCAGCGATCTATCGATATCTCGCGATTAAACGATTACAGAGATTGATATCTCAATTGGCGGGTAACGATTTCTGTGTTATTACGACCGTTTCCGCGCGAGGAGATATCTGCACGGTTAGTGGCCAGCGGAAATTTCACTTGTCATCGGTGCCACGTAGGTTCGTGCTCGTTGCCAAGCGAACTGAAATTCTCTGACTTAATCGAAACAACATGAACGACAATTTTAATCGATGAGAAAACGTCGTTGCTAATGATACACTTGCTAAATATACATTACAAATTATCAGGCATCGAAATCTTCAATTTTTCTTGATACGCAACTTTTTCATCTCACACTTTCTCTTGGTATTATAGTTATTTTTTAGGATAAGATTTTAGATGCCGTGTGTTGGGAGATGGGAGCGTGGTTGTCAGTTTAATGGGATTAGTCATGGATTAGGTAGAATGTTGAGAATTGTTTGCGTTGTGTGTTCTTATATGGGATATAAAGTCGAGACTAGTATTTGAGTTAATGGAGTCGAGTATGAAGAAGATAATTTATGTGACATTAAGTCTGCTACGGTCTTCAAATTTTTATTTCCCAACCTCCCGTTTGGTTAATCAGAAAGACCTTTACTGTTTAAAGAAAAACTTCTGCATCAAATTGAAATGAGTGGGATGAGAAGAGGGTTAAAATACACATTAACAACGATTCTTCTAGATTTTCCTGATACTTAAAAAACTACTCAGCTATATAGAAAAATATGAGACGGCTAAGCATTATCCAAAAAACATATCCGAGATAAAAGTAGCTCCTCCTAATTTTATCTTATTTATTTCAACCCTTGTAGATAAAATCACTATTGGAAACATTCTCAATGATCTACTTCAGGAATCAATTTATTTTTCCAAAATCTTAGGATCGTTTTTACTTTTTCGTAGAAAGTCCTAAACATTGCTAAATAACTCACGCGAAATAATTCTTCATTCTCAGCAGATCTAAAAAGACAGATATTCTTCCAATAGCTTCACACGTTTCATTCCATTCTATTTATCGTATCAGCCTTCCCTTAACCAGTTTCCCTCTCCTAACGAAAAAATTCCAAGCGGATCAAGCTCAGAGACATCAAACGAACATCGAGGGGTTTAGAACTTTTAAGTTCTCGGTAATCTCGTTGGTGGACCATTGCAATCGGTTATTAGGCATGTGCGTCTCTCACGAAAATCCGCACCCTCGGCGGCGCGACCGGCTAACAGAAAATTATCGCGACCGCGTATCGTTCCCGGAGGGGCCCGGTCGAAACTCACCCCTGGCCGACTTCGCCGCATTATGTATACGAGAGGCCGGCAGTGGCGCACACGAGGGGATTCCTCGCGGTATTCGTTACTAATGGGCGTTCTATTTAGCGGCGCCCCCGGCTCTCCAGGGACGTGTCACGCGT
>NT_176736.1:2908777-2924846 GCF_000188095.3 Bombus impatiens
CACTGGGCTCCCGTGCTACATTGCTTCTGACGCCGCCGGACGTCAAAGAGTCGCCAGAAGTCAGGGAACCTCGTTCGTTTCGAACGCCCTATGTATCTTTTGTATCAGAGGTTTTTTCTCTGTCTGTGGTCTGTACATAGAATCAAAATGTAAAAGTTCTGTCCACAGCTTTGCAAATTTGCTATGGATATAGGGGCATAACAAATAGTTTAAAAAAAATAGGGATAGACTTGAAATCTTCAAAATTGCGCTCCATTTTCGAAATGGATATGAACAGTAGGATATCAATTTTTTTCTATTCTTTGGTTCAGTTGCGTAGAACACTCTGTACGTATTTCTTTTGAAACGTAGAACCTTTGCATAGTATTCTAATAGTAGAAGTTCATTTTCGTTTTGCGACTTTTATGTCAATCGACGGCTGAAAAGAGGTATTTTAATGTGAAATAGTCGAAGAATCGAATCTTAAAATTGCTCTTTCATAAAAGACAGGACTTATCATGCTCTTTACCTGTGGTCCTCGTACTCAACTTAACTCAACTTAAAGGATCTTGTGGGATAATGAAATTTTGGAAGGATTTTTTACTGGAATTCGCAAATCATTGAAAATTCATGTAGGTGTCAGTGGTTCGCAGCACCGTGACAGAACATTTCCTGATCTGCTGTTTGGCCCGTCTCGACGTCCGTTAACGGGTGCACGCGAGCGTGTACGGTACGGATTCCATAGGACGACACTTTTCCGGATCCACGGGGAAGGGAGCCGGTATGTGCCCCTCGATCAACGTCAATCAGCCGTTAAACAATGACGCGCCGCGCAAAGAGGATTTTATTGTATTGCGGAGAGAGCAAAGTTCCAGGCACAATGCGGCCATCCCCTGTCCTCCGCGCGCTATGCCGTCAAGTCACCCTCGAATATATTCTCCACCCTGAAGGCCATCTCCCTCCTATTTTTTGTCTCTTCCTCTATTTCTGCAAAACTGGATGCGCTTTTTCCCAACACGTTCTTTTCTCTTCTTCTGCTTCTTTTGTCTCGTCGTCGCGTTGACAACTTAGCGTAAAAGCATTTAGAGACAGTGATACGCGTGTCAGTTGCAGATTCTCTTTTCAAATGATAAAAGACACGTGTGAAAATTATCAAGAGAATACACAAAGCAGATAGGAGGAATTTTTGAAAACATATAGATGAGTGCAACGACAAGGGCGAGTGAAATATCGAGGGGAGGAGCAACTAGAATGAGGGATGCGTACTTACACGCGAGCTGGGGTTAAGCGAGATGCTGGCGTTTAAAGGGGGCGAGCGCGTTTGTTAGAGCGAAATGGATCTTGATACGGCGACGTGTCGATGCTACCAACAAAGGAGGACCGTTGCGAGGGTATTAAAACGCGTTCGGGCACGACACCATGGCTAGTTGTCTTCCTTCCATTACCGAGGGTAAGTTACTGTAGCAATTGGCGCGAGCAGACGCGGGGATTAAACATCGAGATAAATGTATTACAATTTAAAAGAAAATCACCTGGTACCAGGCTTATACATAAATTTCTCCATTGTAATATAGGAATAGCAGAGTCGTTGAAGGCAATCGTTAAAGAACAATTGACTGCTATTATTTTAAACGAAACACTCATCTTTCTTTAAATATGTTGTATCAATTTGTTGATTAATTAAAATTATTTCAATCGATTTTCCTAACGCTAAACCAATTCTATGGTAGAGCGTGTGCTATTCGAGAACTGTTGGAAAATATCAGGGAGAAAGATCTGAAACACATGGAATCTTAGCCACCATCCTGATTAAACTCACATCACTAAATGCTTAAATTCCAAAAGCACTAAAATTTCGAGAAAACGTCGACCCACGTCTTTCACTGCGAGTCTAATTCGACGTTCGAATCCCCGTAGAATCTAGGGAAGAACGAAATTTTCGAAAGCACGTCGATCCTATTCCCCTATACGTTCTCTCATTCGTTAGGTCGGACAGGTCGAAGTCCGTAGGTTCACGAGCGGATCGTTAAATTCCTTGGTAGCCAGAGGATAATCACGGCTCGACTTGGCGTAGCTCGTTTATTTCTTGCTCTCGATCATTGCCGCTCGATGCGAACGCGAGCTTGAAAGAAGCACGACAAACATTTTTATTAATCCGGCCGTGCCGGCATCCCATTACCTCCGCCGCTCATACATATGAATAACTCAACCGACTAAACAATGTATCGCGCGGAGAAAAACGACGAAGCCGCACCGCGAGGAAATCAAGAAAGAAGATGAAAAAGGAGAGCGTGCAATCGTCTATCAAGCGTTTTCAGGATCTTATCGGAACCGGCCTTAAGCATACGATATGATACCCGCCTATGCTGCTTCACGAACGCGACTTCCCCCTTCTTCGCCTTTCTCGTTGGGGTTACAGGAACGAGCATTCATTCGAGTGACACGAACGCGCGCGTAGGTATACACAGAGAGAACCGAAGACTCTAAAGTCTAAAGTGAGTCACCAAATTCGCGTGGGCAAAAGCAGCTGGCAAGTTTGAGAACGAGTATCCGTCTTGCTCTTTATCTACTGCCTTCAGGGCCGGTCTGACAATGCTCGGAACACCGGATACATATGTATGTCCGGGGGAGGAGTACGGAGGAGTTCTCCCGTGTTCTCCAACCAGGAACGAAGATGGATAAGAGGGACCGACGAGTTGGACGAAATCGTTCGATCACGAAACCCGGTGAAATTCGAGCGATACACTTTACAGACCACTCGGAGAAGAGTATAGGATCGTTAGGAGATCGGAGAGATCCGCCTTTCGTTTTGGGGGCCCTATATTCTTTAGGATCGTTGGAATGGTTGCTGGGGACTCGCGTAGGTGGTGGATGGTATAAAGTTTGGTTCCTTGGATCGTGTTTAAAGCGAACGGTGTTGGAATTAATGGCGTGTAAGTGGAGCAGATAGTGGATCTTGTATGTTATCCGGATCGAGATTTTCAAATGATTTAGATTCGTTCAGTGTTGCATTACGTTAACATATGATGATCGATGACGCGATACCAGCGTCATATAAATGCTAACTATTAGTATAGAATACAAATATTTATCTATATATTTCTTTAATGATTTATTACGTCTGATTTTAATCTTTACAAATTGAGAGACTGTTTTGCAGTGTGTACAAGCACGCTAGCGAATATTTTGGAAATTTATTGACGCTAAATTTACTTTCGTAACTAGCCGGTCGTAACGTTAATGTTAACGTGTCCATATAACAGGGAATCTGAAAAGATTTGTCAATGTACGCCGGGTCGTATTCACGTAGATATCGAGCAGCGTTTCCCAAGATGGTCTCGTTAATCATGGACGATCACGCTTCCCCACGGGAGAATTCTGGCCGACGATTAGGAGATTCTTGCCGGGCAGCGGCCGTTTGTCAAGAAAATGAACGGAACTAGAAAGCTTGACGTTCTGTTTACCCGGCTGTACGCTCTGTTGCGGCTACCAGTGGCCTGTCTCCGTCGTAATATACGAACGAACGGGAGAAGAAAATTGAAGAAACGCCGCGGGCTCTTGCACGAGTACCGCGTACGAGCAACGGATTGAACAAGAACGAGACGACGACGGAGTGGGTCGACAGCCCGTCTTTTGTTGGACGGTAGCGAACAGTCGTCGTGAAATCGATTTCATATACAATGGCTGTTCCATTCGTGATGTAATAAGACGCCGCGTGTACCCTCGTTCGATATCGTGCTCTTTCGATCCTCGACGATTGTAAATAGCGTTGTAGCGTGCCGGTGGATTCGAGGAAGAGCACGCACATGACGCTCGAAAGTATTACTCGGCAGCTTGTCAAGACGTTGGGTGTCTCTCCGGCTACTGGGAGTGGTAATCTCCTGTTCCTCGTATTTACACGTATCCTCCTGCCAGTCGGGGATTTACCGAATGCGACGCTTTCCGTGTACAGCTAAGCCGAAGATCGCGTCAAGCGTTTCTCATTCGGATGGAGAGTGGTCGAGGGACTCGTTCGAACCAGGACCAGTCCCTGTAATACCGTGAAACGGTTCATGAAGTCGAGATTATGTTTCGTGAATAAGGTGTATGCAGTTGATTGGATGTCTGTATTGTTGCTGTTGATAGCGAAGATTTATTAAATTTGTCGATGTGTATCTTTATTGCGTCATTCGAAGTACTTACGTGGTAGGATGAAGATGACGTGAGAGGTCATTGTTAAGAACTTGGTAGGATTCAAGCTGTTTAAATCCAATTTTAAGAAGTACACAATTTAACGTACTTCTATGGCTTTAAATATGAACACCTTTTTTATCATACGAGAAATTAGAGTTAAACATCTTTATCGCATCCATATTTGGAGTACTAACCAGATAAACGTAATATACGATAATGCTACTTTATATTTGATTCGTCCTTTTAATTTAACAACGAATGAAAAAGTAGCCGTCCAAGAATTTTCTAAAATATAGTTCAAGACTAAATCAGCAACGGAAGAACATTCCAAGAAGCAATATATGTATGTACTATAGCAGAATCGAAGTCGAAGAATAGTTATTCGATCGAGACTGGTTCGAGTAGTTCACCCATAGATATCAAGTGGCAATCCGGAAGACCGGCGCCGAATAGGTTACGGTGCAGGAACTTACGATGCCAACCTGTAGTAACACCATGCCATCCAGCAGAAACGATGCAACTTAGAAATTGTACCAAGTGTCTCGAGTTCTATAAGACAGTTCTCTATACATACGAAATATACCTCCGGAAGGTTGGCGCCGCGTCGCACGGGTTACGGTACATTCGCTCGTAATGCCAACTTGTCGCACTTGCCGACCATCCAGCAGTCTTAACGGAATTCGTACGTTAATATTTCACACGAACAATTTTTCTTTTTAATCGAGCAAAGCTGATTTCGATGATAAAGGAGTTCTGCTTTTTAATCCTCTTATATTCCTCAGAACGATTAATCCGTCTGAGATATTTGAGATCAGAAACGTGCTATTTCTTGTTTTAAGCTGTTAATCAAAAACAGCTGTTGTCTACATTTTTGTTATTATTAACTCCCCCTCCCTACCATATACTTGTGGCTTTTTACGCCACATTTTCTACATTTTCCGGTCAGCTTTTATTAAATAACTATAAAAATTTAAATTTTAAAATATAAGTATTTTTGATAGAAATACTGAATCGTTTTTCTTTTTTTTTTTTTTTTTTTTACTGACACAGATACTTGAAAATTTAAAAAAGTTTTACTCTTTTTTTATCAGGAAACTTTTTCCAATAGCAATAAAAATTTGAAAGCAAAGCTAGTCGACAACTCACTTTTAGTTTGGGGGATGGAAACAAATTTTCCGCGAATAAAAGAACGATTCAGAAAAAACATAGCAATCGAACATCTCGTTCGACGTTTACGCGTTGAAATCGCATTTGCCTGGTCACCTGGCGTTCGATCCCGATTTTCATCGGTGAAACGGAACAAAATCGGTCGAGACGGCGACGCGTTGCGAATCGCTGGAAAATAACGCTGCACGCTCACGCTTCGTTTTAGCTCACGGGTTTTCCCTTCTCTCTCTTCCTCTTTCTCTCCATTTTCCTCTTTGTCGGAGGACGTTAACGGGCCACGAAGATTATAGGTTATCGGCATTGTTTGTCATGCGTTACGACAGCGGGCGGGCGGAATAGCCGCGGAGAACGACGCCGATGGAATGTTGGCTCACTTTCATCGTCTCGGCGCGATTTTACACCTCCTTGAGCGGCTCGTGGTCTCGTCGTGTCTTGCCGCAAGCTGTGTTCGCGCACGCGGCGCCTTGAGAACGCGTGTAAACGCCGTCGACGAGGAAAGAAAGAGAAAAGAGACCAGCGCCTTGTTACCGCCGAGGGATCAATTAGAATGTGTTCAGCCGAACCCGATCCCTGCGCCCCACCAACAAATGCTTTCGCGGGTAATTCGACTCCCACGTTGTATTACCCAGAAGGATTCTTGCGTTTCTTGTTCTTGTTTCGAGATATACGTGACTCACGAAAGCCGAAACGATCGAACCCTATTTTTTACAAGTTTCGTAATTTCATTAGTTAAGTGTATGATTAACGTTGAATTTTCGAAAATCGAGCTACTTGTTTCCATCGTAAATTCCTTCATCGTAAAACAATGGTATAAACAATAGATAATAAATCGTAAGATAAATTTCAAAATAGGAGGAAACAGATATCGTTTTCTTTAAAGTTGCAATTGAAAATTCGCTAGGGTTGAACAAGCTTAAAATTCTGCAGTTATTTCCAAGTTGATCTATCGTTCAATCTCACCAGAATAGCAAATGCAAAAAGGCCACGCGTATGGAATACTAACATCCACGCTAATTGCATAACCAACGCAGAGTACTAATTATCCTCTCGATCGATAACTCTTCCGACCAATTATGCCTATCGACGCATATCGTCGACTCCAACTTTGATATTTCCATTTGCCGGAACGATTTATCTGGCGATCGAGGGGAACGAAATAGGTCAAACGATAAAAGTCGAAGAGATACCTAAAGGAGTTTCGTAGAAAATTCCTGCGGTGTACCGAGAAAAACGTGGTTCGAGATTGGACAGACAGGATTGCAATCGTCCGTCATCCCGTATCGCCAGGGCTTTCTCGCGTTACCATGTCACGCGTGTCTACTCCAACGCCCAGAGACAAGAAAACCCGTGACAAGAACACGGAACGTGACCGCGCAACAAAAATTCACGACACCTTGTCGGCGAAAGAAATGAACTGGACCGGACGCGGCCCTTAATGACGATTCGACATGCCAATAAGCGGATGACGCGAAACGGCAAACGGAGACTCGCGAAAGCGTAACCTTCACGCCACATTATTATAATTTACACCCGTGTCGTGTCCATGGACAACGAGCGTTGCATCGGCAATTGCCAGCGAACGATGGAGAGATCGGGGCTTTAGATTGTTACGTGGAGACTGATTCGCGTGGTTCTTGGATCTAAACGGAATAAAAGTAGTGGAATTAACACGTTACGTATGCTTTATTGGCTGTCTTATATTGTTAGGTAAGACTGAACGTGTAGTAACAAGACGAGGAATGCATTTAAAAGAGGATAAAAAGGATTTGATCTTAGAGGTAAATAAGATTTTATTTTCATTGGATCGTTTAATAGGATTTTAATTGGGATTAACAAATATCGAGGAAAGAAAATGTGAATTTGGATAATATTTATTACTTTCGCTAGAAGTATAAAAAATGGAGGTAATAAATGAAATATAACGGGCTACCGTGTAATTTCCTAGTGCGCATACAAATATGTTGTGAAACCTTTTAACATAAGACAGTTATTTATTGTATAACACATATATATGTACATATAACACGGTAATTAAGATTTACGGTAATAAAGTTTAATCTTGTTGAAAAATAGAGTTTATTATATACTTCTCACCAGGAAGCTAGTAAAAATTTTACGAGCTCTGCTTGTTAATTAAAACTTGAAATTACTTTCTTTCCAAACTCGACCAGTTTCCATTTACTTCTTGCCATGGACAATAAAATCGAATCGAAAGGAACGAATCATTGGATCCGTGATAAAGATTGAACGTGTGGCGGTCGATCCAGATATCGTGGCGAATTGTCGAGCTGTGTCTCAAGTAGTCACATAAAATTCGCTCTCGGAACGACTCTACTTTTCGTCGATTCGAAACCAGTCTGTGCAGCTGGTTGATCAACCATTCGGTGAACATTTCGTTTGAACCAGGTAAGCTCTCTTGACTGCCTCGGAGCGAAACGAACCTATTTTCGTACGATGATCGTTGGAAGATCCGCGTGATCCAGCTTGGCATGTAATGACGGGTATTTAGAAAATCTGACCGTCTAATGGCTGCACATTCTTGATCAGCGGTTGCCAATGTTAAAATATGGTAGAAAAGAATCTGTACAAGGTACAAGTTAGGAGATTTTCTAATTAGAATTTTGAGAAAAGTTCATTTCTTTGAAATTTATTATTAAAGTTTGATTCGAGCCTAATCTTTTCGCTGTTCTAAGCTTTCGAAAAATTTAACAATGAAATATTTCAATCAGCCTTACTACATTATACGATTGTTCGTTAAGACAAATATTTAAACTTCTTCCAGTAGCGATGGAAATCGGAAGAAACGAAATTCAAGAGCGAAATCTCGCTTAAGTTCCCTATGGAACTTTGATATATTCTTAACAAATATTGTACTACCTAAATGCACATTGGAAGAAATCCTTGAAAGGATCTAAACGATCTTCTATTCCTAATTCAAACTCTTCCCTCTTCCATCAAACGTTCGTAACAAAGAAAAAAGCGAAGAAGAACCAAATCTGCCAGAGAATAAAAACTACAGGATCGACAGCAAAGAGCAAGATCTGTTATCTAACGAGGAAGCATTGGGAACCTCTGATGGAAGGGCGTAATCGAGACACGTCTACCGGCAGACGCATATCAATGAGTGTTCGACATACCGAAGTGTCCAGTACGTTGCGATCACGCGAATAGTAAAAGCGGCATTGGCGGCTCATCTCTCGGCGACGCGACGGTTCGCAAAAGAGTAGAGGGAGAAGTAACCGTTCCTCTGTCGAGCTATTTTTATGACACTTAGACTTTCCTCCGTGCGGCAACATGCTGGAGCACTTGAAGAACACTTGTGCGCATTCCGTTACGTTTACGCAACGTGTTCGGACAGCGCGCCGCAATGAGTAGAAGAGGATCGAGTCTCTACGTTCCGCGAACGGAGATCAAGTGGAGGGCTTTTTAATTTTCTAGTAGGCGCGGCTTTCCACTCCAGGGCCCGAGTCGGACCCCTTTTTTCGAAGGCCCGCCGTAATAGTTCTCCTCCAGAGATCCTTCAGACGAGGCCGACCGCCACGCCGTGAGAAACTCGCTCACGTTTTCGTGCCTCTTCTTCTTTTTTCCCCATCCTTCCCACTTCCTTTTACTTCCTTTCTCCGTCGCTCTTTTTTCCATGTTTTCTGTATGAAGCTACCTATGAGGCATGACCGGTGAGTCACACAGATGGACGCTCTTTTCCTCGCAGGAATTTAAATTAAATATCGCGCCACTCACTCAGAGATTCCTATGATGGTCCAGGCATTTCGACGCGCTTTATAACGATACGCGTTTCGTACTAGGAAATGAGAGACCACTCCCTTTGACGTTTTCATTTTTAACCAATGTAAAGTTTGTATGCCAATATAAAGTTTGTACACCAATATAAAGCTTCCATCCGTTTGACAGATGAATAGATTTTCGTATGACTTTTTCTTCTTTTTTTTTTTTTTGTTGAGTCGAGGATACTTCGCGGATCTTTCTGATACGTTCTGTGAGATGATACGAGCGGTTCGTCTAGCGGAACGTCGAGCTCCAATCGAGCTGTCATCGACAGATAGCTTTCACAGACGATTGTCTTATCTCTAGATGCTGGGTTATCGTACAGAGTTGTGTTTGGAGTTCGAAATCTACTGATTGGCTACAAATGACAGGTTCATCTTGTTGTCTGAGTAGAGTCGTTCATAAAAACGATACTTTGTGGCCTATCGAAATTTGTTTCATTCATAGGAAGTGCTTTATTCTCTTGCTAGATAGGTAAGGTTATCGGCGTTGACTCTGGTAATGCAAGATTTCATAAACAACAGTCGTAAAACATCTCTGGTTATCAAGGAAAGTAGTAAGCATTGGGAACATATTTTTTGCTCCTGCAATGCTACATTTACGCATAATGTCGTTAAAACTATATAATAGAATTTTAAGCTGTCAATATTTGCGATTATAACATTGGCAAAAATTCAAAGAAAATTAATTATTACTTAGAAAGAAAGTCCTCTTTCTACAGAGTCATTGATGATTTTGACTCGCAATTGAATGGTTTCGATTTTTCCAGATCAGAAAATTGCAATGCTCTTTAAAAAATAACGAAACCAAAATAAATGAAATGTACAGTAACATAATACAATATCTCAAAATGAATAGAAAGGATCGATTGAAAAATTGTATCAGAACGTTTGAAAAAAATTCCATGTGGCTAAACAACGACGTACTGATATTTATGAAGAAAAAAGTGCGTGTCCCATCGAGAAGACGAGGAAATGGCAGATTATAGGATGGAAAGGTAGGAGACAGCGCTCGCAGCTAGGCTGGCAAAAGCCGTGGAAAAGCTGTACGCGTGACTGGTATCGACATTTCAAAATTGCTACGTTCGACGTCCATTGTCGCGGGTTCTCTTTCCACGGCGTACGTACCAACACAGACAGAGAAATGGTTGGGTGGTGTGAAAAGTCGAGGAATATTCTTTGGTAGTGATTCTCGGGCTCGTTCGACTAAGAACGTACAGCTCGAGGAGGACAAAACGTTTCGTCTTCGTCGAATCATAGGCTCGGGGACGAGGAAACACGGAATTGAAGTGAAGCGTCTGTGTCGTCGATGTTGGAAGCAGTGGCTGGTCGGAGAATGGAAGAAAGAGAGAAAAAGAGCTCGAGAAAAAAAAGAGTGTTTCGCTGGAAATTATCGACGATACGTCGATAAAATGCATTTGCGGCAGCCATTGTGTCTTTCGTGAAAGACCGTGACAGACGGTGTTCCGTGTCCGATAGATCGCCTAGCTGAATCGCGTCTCGACGTCGTCTAGTTTGATTGAGCCTCGTTGCGTGCTCCTCTAACGGACATGAAACTGTATTTACTTAGATTTATGTGGCACGCAGACGTGCAACAAATCGTGTTCTGTGAAGCTATTACCGAAAGAAATGCAATTTTCTTTCAGCGTGCTTCGTTGAAATATGGAGTTCGCGCCTACGAATATCCCTTAGAAACGTCGATTCTCGAACGTGTTCATTGAAAGACTCGGTTATACGTCTATTCGAAAGTCTACATTTATAAATATATATGTTCAGGGTAGATTGATATTCTTTCATGAAAAATTTCATAAAATTGAAATATTATTTCACGTTAGAATTTAACAAGATATTTATTTACTTTGTTTCCGATAAATTTCATTAAATCGTGCAAAGTGATTCGTGGGATTTATTTTAGATTCGTCGAATCAGTGGAATAGAAAATGGTAATTTTCAAGCGAATGGCAAAGTAGTGCACGAATGTTCCTTGGTTAGCCGGTTTGTTGCTCCATTTTCAAGGCGTTTTACGCGAGCACGTTCGTAATTCTGGGAACGATGGCATCGAGGTAAAAGGTTTGAAACTAATTCGCGGTCGTATTAAGTGCACGCATGGCGCGCTGGAAACGGTTATTCGATATCACGGAATCGAAACTTGGTAATGGAGGAACGTGATGGTCGCCGTTGAAACTTTGCAACGATTACTCGTCAGAAATGTGGGAGTCCGCTCGATCGATGCTGACTCACTGGACCAGTGAAAGCAGCATTCTTTCGGCGTCTCTTTGGGTATTAGATGTGTTCGTATCGTGTTACTCGTTTCACCTCGACAGGGTTTCTTATTTAGGAAAGTTTTTCGCGTGAATATTAACCGAACCTTCCCCTCGTAATTATGATCCTATTACGCAGAAATTTAATACTAATTTGTTAGAGATACGTCAAGTCTATAGGGCTTCTATTTATGAGAGACGTTTATTAAATTAGGGACTTGAATATTTTACAAATCCTACCACATGAGAATATTTCTATTTGTTCAGCTTTCAATTACTTACCTCAGGATGTAGTTATACGGAATTCATTTCTCGTGTTTGTAGACCTAATCCAGTTCAGCCTCTATTTATTCTAACATACGGCACACCTAATCCACACTTATGTCGAGTCGAAATTAAATTCGGCTCGTGTTAAATCCGACAGTTTCCTTTCTCCTTTAATCGTGGATTCGTGTTTTGACAATATCGAAAATTTCATTTATCTGAATTATTTCAACTTTCGTGAAAGTGGCGAAAAATTGGAAAATTGGAATTTTTTTTACAAAGGTAGAAGGAGCAAAAGAGGGATGAAAAATGAATGAACAACCATTCGAGGTATACAAGAATATTTTATTCGTCGAAAGTAACAAATATACAATTCTTCCAAATAAACTTGCATTGATTTAAAAATTATCCGATTTTTACCGCGAATAGAGGTCGTTTTCTACGCGATCGAACTTCCGCCCCGTTCAGGTGTGCACGCGCGAGCGTGCATTATCCCTCGCCGTGTTGTTCGAGGGTTGAACGGGCCACGGGACAACGGTATTGTCGATGTGCACGAAAGAAACCACAGACGCATAGTTTTTAACAAACATCTGAATACAAACTTCAACGGAAACGGGTTCGTGGGTTTCGAAACCGAGAGTGAGAATTTTGGCACGATCATCCTTCCAGGAAACCGGTGGCCACTCGCGTGTGTGCTCGTGCATCCGTATATAACAAATCGATAAAAACATCTTCCATTTTTCCCTCCTTACCTTATGTTGTTCGTTTCTTTTTTTTCGTTTTACTTCTTTCACCGCGTTGGAACGATTTTTCTTTTCTTCGTTTTCGTAGTTCGTTCCATACTCGATGTTTCTCTATCTATCTAACTATATATATATATTTTTATATATATTTATTTATATATATATATATATATAAACATCCGTCTAAATGGATATATCCATTTGCATTTGCTCGCCAGTCCTTAGCACGATATGTACACATATATAACCATCTAAACGTATAGTCTCTAGTTTACTTCGTTTCACGATTATTACAATACGATCCGCGTATAGATCCGACGATGTCACCTCGAACAACGTTCATCTTACAAAAGAAACAAAATAGAAAATAAGGGAAAAGAAAGAGACGAAAATTTCTATGTACAAAAGGGGTAAGCGGGAGAGAGTCAGTTTTGACCCGCGCAAAATTAAGGCAGTGTTTCGATAAGTCCGTCCCGAAGAACCGGCTTCTCCACTCCAAAACAATGTTCGGTTCACCACTTTTCGTTTCTCTTTTTGTTCACTCGGTTCGTTCATGGACTTTCACTCACCACAGGGAACGTCACGTGGCGTCGAGATTCCGTTCGTTCAGAGCCACGGACCCAGTTGGGCCTCCAGGATCGTGGCCGCGTCGGTTCTGCCCATCACTCGAAGATGGTTCAGGAGGTCGGTCACCGCGGTTGGTTCGTGGTGTTTCGCTTCCCACAGGTCCAGGATATGCTCCGTGGGACTGGACTTGGTGGCGAAGTAGTTGATGTACCTGCAAGTCAAGGAAATACACGCGTCTTTCGTTAGAATAGAAGAAAAGCTATCGGTGATAGATGGAAAAGTAGAAGCTGTTATTAGATGAATTGTACTGATCTTTCACGTGATCTTTGACTCATAGTCCTGTTTTCCTATGGTCAACAAATTTGTTTTTTTTTCAGAAACAGAATCAGTTTTTGTGTTTGTCAAACAGAAATTGAAATATAGAAATTCGTAGAGTAATATAATTAAGATAAATGTTCCCCGATTTATCGATCAAGAAAATTCGATAAAAATCAGAAATTAGTTAGGTACTATTCTACACTTGATACGGATATTACAATACTGCTTCTCTCATTGATCTTGAAATTCTATCACAAACTTTTTAAATATAGTAGAATTATGTATGAACAAGTCGATCCTAAGTTTCAAGTATACGCATAAGCTATAAAGCTGAGTTCTTATTATCCAAAGTACGATTGAGGAGAACTCCAATCACATAAACGTATCTTCTTATGAGAAATTAAGTATAAAATTACTTGTTTACGTGCATAATTACGTATGTAGCGGACAAGCTGAACACTCGACTTCGATTTTCTGAACGTTAGCTCTTACTATCAAAACTGATAAGAACGAGTGAAGAGGTTAACAAATAAACCTCGATAATCGAAACTATCAGTCTCCCGATATATTCAGATAAACATAATTCTACCGTAGTCTAAAACATTTGCAAATCCCTCGTATTGATTTCTGCATCGAAAATGGCCATACGATCCTTACAAATCACCGGCTGTCAAGAACAATCAACTCCTATGGGACGCGGAGCCTTGAAAGAGATACCCAGTAACGGTAGCATATAAAGAAACTATCAGTGTCCCCGGAGGATATATCCCGTCAGTCGATCGAATTACCAAAGTAACAGACAAGCATCTATCGAAGCAAATATGGAAATCTCAAGATTACCAACCTGTCAACTTGAAGCCTCTGCGCCAGCATCCTCCAGTCGTTGCCAAGAGCGTTCGGCGGGTCCAGGCATTGGCATAGCTGTTTCCTTAGGGACCTGGTAAACCGAAACGGTCTGAGGGTGGTGGAGTCGGTGGTCGCGTTATTAGCATGCCCGCTGCTGACCACAGTCACCTCTCTGAGCGGTCTAGTCACGCTTCCGGATGAGATCAATTGCTTCACGCCGTCGTACACGATCCTGAACACCTGCCTGGTGTCCGAGTTCCCTTGCGATACTTGGAGTTTGTAGCTTCTGCTGCTGGTAGGTCCGAACGCGGTGTCCAACCCAAAAGTTACGTGTTTCGTGTTCTCCTGGCAGTTCCACATGTCCCTGAACGAAATCTCCTGCCGTTCCGTGGGCGACTTGCTCTGCCACTCGTTGCCAACTTCTTCGAGGCTGACGCAGAGCGATTCACCGTTGTCTTGGAACAGCAGGGTTCTTGGTTTATCCAGCAAGTAACCTCTAATTTGAGATTCTCTGTCGACGATCGCCTTCATGGCAGCCTTCGTGTCTTCCACGGTATACACTCGGACGCAACATTGGCCTGCCTGACTGGCGAACAACGCTAGCCGCAGTCTCTTCGTGGCGATCACGTTTTCGCAACTTTGGCCAGCTAGAACGTAGCCTCTCAGTTGTTCCGTCACGATGAAGGCTTCCGCGTGATCCAGCTGCGTGAACAGCGGTGTATTGATCGTCTCGTTGCCTAACGTTAACACTCTTGTCCACGTGATCGATTGATGATCCTTGGAAGAGGCAATCGCTGTACCGTCCTCGACGCTTAGACCATCGCTAGCCCAGACGCTCAACTCCCACGTTGCTGGATGAAGCATCGCGCAGTGCTCGAACTGGAGGATGACTGGCTTGTTGAAAGTCGCCGACGAAGGGCCGGAAGTCACCACCGCGGATAGTTGCGTGATACCGTCTGGGGGAAACACAAAAATCTCTAGCTATTGCTTCCATACGTGTCATAAGGGATAGAGGAGCAGAAAAGAACAGAATTATGAAAGTTTGAAAACGCGGAAATCTAAATATTCTCTTCGAGACAATCTTTTTTTTTTTTTTTTATCGCGATCAAATTTCTAGTCAAATAATCGAACTTCTAGTCAGTCGCACGGAATATAGAATTGTCTGTTTGCGAATATCTGCAAGAAACTGAATCTAATCCCTTGAGAAGCGATCTCACGTCTTTCCACGAGGATACACATCTATTACACGCGCCACAATTTGCAATTAGACGGAGCAACATCAGAGCTGGAAGCGTTCTCGCCTCAAAGACACCCAGACCGTTCCATCGAGACCGTCCGCGTCAATTGAATCGCAATCGAGTCGGATCGATGAGGTGTTCGTTCCGGCGGAACCGTCACGGACAGCGCTTGGCAATTAATAATGCACGCACCACTTACCGGGTAATCGAGGCCTAAAGCGATCCTCGTTCAGCACCGCCAAGTAGAGTTCCTCCCTGAGTGGCTTCGGCACGGCTCCCTCGGGCACCGACATCGATATGCCCGCGTCCGGAATCACCAAAAGCGCGCCACGTGTGTTTACCGCCGCTCCAGCAACGTTTCCGGTCTCAAGCTTCGGTAAACGAACGCTCTCCGAGGCGACGTTGTACGTCGAGTCGGATGACGGGTACGAGCTAGTGATGCTGTTCTCGCAATCGGAATGGATCTGTTTGTCGCTGCACGATTCCTGCGTCGACGTGCTTGGCGTTGGTGACATTGGCGACGGTTGTGGAGCGATCGATAGGTGGGGCACGTCGTAATGGTGCTCGGAGAGGGATCTCGACATCGACAGCTTCGGGTCGAAAGGATACTCGTAACAGGCCGGAACGCTCGTCGCTGTTACGTCCGGCTGTAGGCTCAACTTCTTGTCCTGGTCCGGGAAGAACTCCGGCTGGAATTCTGAAACGCACACCGCCGAGCCACGGCTCGTGGG
>NT_176736.1:2925335-2928439 GCF_000188095.3 Bombus impatiens
AACGCACACCGCCGAGCCACGGCTCGTGGGTATCTCTGCGCGCTGCGGACAGACGCCGCTGTGATACTATTCCGATTTCAAGGGCTAACCACGTCCGCCACTTTCATCAGGTTTTTAGAATATTTGATGTTTACATTGCGATGCGTTCTGGCTAGGCGAGTTGAGTGTGTACACAGGAATCTGAGAAGTTTTCTTCGTTTCACCGATAAATTTTTCTTACGATGCGTGACGTTTATTCTTCATCGCTGGATATCAAATGATCGAACGACGATGAAGCATTCCATCCGAGAACTACGATTCTTCTATATTTAACTCACATAGTCAGAGCTATCGTCTCAAATTTTCTTGATACGTGGATGAAAGTAGCGAACACGTGGCGTCGATCACATTTCGAAATAGTATCATTTCGATCGAGCGTAGCGTGACGAAGGAACGAGAACGAGTTCAGCTTTCTTGAAAGACGACACAAACGCGAGATATAATTACATACAGCCGCGGAACGTCATGTTTCGCTCCTTCGTTCGCGAACAGCCAACGCGGTTGGCTTTTTTCTTTTTTCTTCCATTTGTGAAATGCTTACCGTTACGGGCCATGGAGTAAAGAGAATGGTCCCGACCTTTGCGCCTCAGCACCTTCGTTACGAAAAATGCCACGCCGCCGACTAGTGCACACGCGATAGTCACGCCGCCGTACAGAGCCAGGTCGTCCATCCGTCGGTTCGCTGTGAACATCAAACGACGCGTTTCTTTCTTATTCCTGTCTCACGAACCGGTCACAGACACGTACGACATGGTAGTACAGGAATTGTAGAATGTTAATTACTTTATCATCGAAACTGATTTTTATTGTATTTTCTTGAGGGATACTAACTCATATGTGTACGTTTATATGTTGTATGTTGCTCTATAATTAAAGTCTAGTTTTAGAAGGTGACTAATTGACAATATTATTGCGAATAAATATTCCTAAGTGCATGGAATATTTTCATGAATATTTAATCTTAGCCATCCAACCTACGAAACTTACAGGTATCAAATCGTTCGTCTTCGTAATTATTAAAAAAATGTAGACACTTTCGACGAAGTTATCATTTGCGCATAGTGTGTTAATGAATTCGTCCCTCAAGAGATTAAACACTGAAAATTTCCCACATCGAAGAGCCCATTATAGCATACTAGATTTTCTCTTTTTAAGCTAGTGAACATCCATCGGCACAACTAATTAGTGCCCAATTAAGTTCCACCACTTAACACTCGCGAATCGACTAGATCTCCAAGATACCGTATCTCTCGAGACTTTCTTTGAAACATGAGTCAACGCGAAATCATGCACGCCGCCGACCACTCACTGTCCAAACTCTGGCAGGTTTGTTTCCGGGGAACACGCTACAGAAGCGAGAAAGCATAGCCGCTAATTCGAGACTTTGTTACGGCATGGCGTTAAGCCGCGCGTCGAAAGATTATCGCCCGGTCGGAGATTACAGTAACCAGCGGGCGTTAATTCCTCGTTTTAAGGGGCCACTCCGCGATACGATCTCTCCGCCGCCGTTTAAGACGTAGCGTGCAAATGGCGCCGGTAATTCTCGCGTATCCGCGAAGTGTGCTCATCGTGGACGAGCAGAGCCGACCACCATTCATGAATAATTTACGCGGCAACTTTTATACGCTCTTCTTCTTTCTCCTCCTTCTTTCCCTCTTCCTTTTCCTTTTTTACGACGAAACGTGTTCGCGTGGACCAATGGTACGCACAGAGTTGACGACGAGAAGGAGACAGGCAGACAGAAGAAGACGAAGACGAGTTTTTAAACGTTTCCCGCGTACCGCTAAATATTACGAGCATCGTCTAAGGAAAGTTTCAAGCTCGGTTCCTCTCCATTTACGCCAAGGGAACACAACCTTCGCTCGTCTCCCTTCGTGTCTCCTGTTTTATCGTTTTACATCGTGGCACGTTTATTCCGCGCTTTCGACGATAAACATTCGGATCATTATTATCGTGGCCGTTAAACGCCCCGTAATAAAAACCACCACGGCAAGCGTGCAGAGAACTCGAACGGAATAATAATTTTAAGTGGTGTCGTGTCGCTCGACGGTCAGTGAACAAAGGATGGCAACAAAGACGACGTGGGACGCGATTAAAACCGCGAAAAACGTAGTAGGAGGAGGTAAAGAGGACAGGAAAGAGAGATTACGTCATCGTACACCACAATATTCTTATCGTCCGTGTAAAATCGGGATTGAATTACGCTGTATGCAAAGTTTCACCGAGATTCGAATGGCATTTTATGAATTATGTAACGCAGGAATTCATCGGTGCTTCTTGCCCCGGTGAGCCGCGAATGGATCGCTTGTGAACGCTTCATTCGACAGGCGACGTGCCGTCGTAAATCGCGAAAGTTCGTGGATATCACTTTACGAAACGAGATGAGAGTAAAGCAATTACTCGTGCAACTTTTCTCCTAGCGAATGTTGCTCAGAAGTCTCGAGACGGTTGTTATGTTTGATTAAAAATGAAGAAGCTTAACGTGATATTTTATGTAACAATGGAGATATAAAGTACTGACATATTAATCGATTTACTAAGACAAACGTGCAATTCGAAGTTCGTGATATAGAATAAAGCATTGAAGTTTCATTAGACATAAAGAAAGTACGGAAAAGTTGAAACGATATTTTCCCTGTGAAATAAATTATTATTTGTACTATAGAGATTCCTCGTAAAAATGTCTAACATGAAACCAAGTTCAGCCTTTAAATTCACAGAGGTCCGTATTACCGTCGTTGAAAACAAGAGTAATCTTATTGCTTCATTACAAAAGTTCTTTATCAAAAATCTTGCAATATGAAACTTCGCTGAGAACTAGAACTAGCTTTAAGCAGTTGCCCCACAGTCTCCGAAAACTTTTAAATAAATTCTACAAACTATCACCTAATCGCCTATCAGCGAAGTTACTCGCTCTAAAACGTAAGAAAGAAAAAGGGGAAAATAATTCTTTCCACGGTGTCTAGCCTTCATCGTCTCATTGCCACGTTCAAGGTATCCGTGTCTGGTTCAGGAGATTTTCGACAAATACCATCAGATCTCCGACGCGGCGAGAAAGCGGCGGC
>NT_176736.1:2928860-2948294 GCF_000188095.3 Bombus impatiens
CGAGAAAGCGGCGGCTGACGTTCCTAAGCTTCTTCCAATTTTAGAATGTCAAAGCCATTCCCGGTTGTAACCCCGGTACGTGACTCTCGGAGGAGAGCCGGCTTCTCGTTCGCAGGATCATGTGCGTCTGCTTGGCGCACGCTGGTCCCGGGACACGTGCTTCGAACATCAATATACGCCGCGACGAAAACGCATACGAAGATCCAGAAAATAAGGGGGAGAAAGGAGAAAGAGGATCTATTCCTTGAAACGCAATAGTTCCACGTCGTTAGTCGGGTTACGCAGGCTCTCTCCTCCATTCGCCTGGATCGTTCGCGTGCTTCACCCTCCGCAAACTGAAAAGTGGAGCTAGTGCAGGGGGTCGCAGAGATTTATTTCCTTAACGGCAATTGATAACGCTTCATAACCTCGACCTAACGTATCTGAAGCCTATAATTCATTCGGAACCCCTTGAAAGCATTCTGGCTTCGATTGCCTTTTTCTTTTGTTATCTCACTTTCGTGAATCTTTCCTCGAAAGAGACGTAACTACTTTGAAACACCGTAGGCAATAAAACACTGTAGGCATTTTTATAAAATACACATGTATTTTTATGAAAAAGAATTGGAAAAGATTCGCGAAAGAGAAAGAGAGAAAGAAAATTCGTATGTAAACTCGAAGTACGTGTATTCCACTTTACTTTAACTCTGGTACAACTACTGGATATTCTATATTCCTTTCACTAACATTTTATTTTCGGTTCCTCTTTTCTCGTCGAAGTCTATGGAAAACTTTCAAATATCGTACCCGCAAACATACCTACACGTTCGTTGAATAATTTCAGAATCTTGGTTTTCTACCTTAGAGTTAACCATTTCGGCGAAAACTATCCTAAAACCTCTCACCAACCACCGGGGTGTAATTCGCAACAGTTTTCGCGTCTTATCGTGGCTTTCGACGAAAATCGAAGTTCCAAAGGGTGGTGGTTGCTACCCTCTCTCTTCCCTCTGTTCGACCATCCATATACTCACGTTCAGAGTTTCGCCACGGGATAATGGCACTTTATTTGCATGCACGATCAATTTCCCCTGTTGGAAGGGGCGCGGGAGGCGTAACGGCTACCGATTACATAATTTTCTTCGATATTAAAGCGAACCCACCCCCGTCGACGCGAGGTGGAATGGGGAGAGAATACAGCCTACGTCGAACGGTATCGCGTGCAACTTTGATGTGGTTCGGTCGATAGAATCGTCCAGCTAACGGGGGTTGTGTCTGGATCTATACGGACCAGTGGGCCACCCTTGACTAGCAGCAGCCGCCACCTCATTGTTGCGACTGTTTGGACCGCGAATCGGCCCTTCGACGATCGTCCTGCGGAGCGTCAATAATTAACCGGTCGCGTAATTAAAAGTAAATACGCGGAGGGGCTGTGGACCTTCGTCATTGGCGTGGAAAACTTGCTGGGTAAATAGCGGAGGGATGACGAGGGAATGAGGAGGCATTTTTCCTCGGGCTGGAAAACGATTATTAAACCGATGGCAAGCGACTGGAATTGTACAAGAGGTGGATGGTAAATTGGGTAAGAAGAAGAGAAGGTATTTGAGCGTGAGTTGCGAGAATCGAAGATCGCAATCCTCTTCTATAATAATTTATCGATTGTTATTCGTGAATTGACAGGTTGTAGATTACAGAATTGCATTGTACAAAATAGCTTTTAGAATTTTAAAATTTTAAACGAAGTAAAATTTGTTTTGTAAAACTTCACTGATAATTTTAGTTTATTCGTTTGAGAATTAAATTCTTTGACCCGTTTTTTTCTCTTAGTATCAATCGTTTATTAGTTATACTTCTTCATCGTTTCTGCATAAATATGGGTGTACTCATTCGCTATTGGAATTATTTTACTCTACATCAATTGTTCGACGACGCGCAACCGTTTAAAGGCTCGTGACGCCTTCGACATTCGCATTAATATACCTGAATCGATGAATATCGTTCTTAGAGCGGCGCTCAGCGCACGATCGCTCTGTTCTATTTTCCCAACATGGGACGAACGATTTGAATGGTATCTGATCGCGAACCGAGCTCTACGGCGGATATAAACGGCGCTCACAAACCGTGAAGAATCCATCTAAGAATGTCGCGCGACGAGTTAGGCGCGTTTTCTTCGCGGCTGGTCGTGCCTTACGCCTACTCGCCATATTTTATTTCGATTTTCGCACGTCGCCACCGCGGAACGGATCGGGGGTGGGTCTCGAACGTTTGGCGAATCGCTATTGTCCAATCGTGACGTCGAATTCTTTGTGCCACAAACATGCCACGTACAAACATAGAATTATAACATTTTCTCAAGACTATACCAGGTTTTATTAAAAGAACTAAGTATCAAGGAAAAAGTGAATTTTTAAGTTTGAACTTACCATGCTCGGTCAAGTGTGCGCCGCCCATCTTCGTGTTACCATCTGGAAAAGAAACAGGAGGCTGGTAGAATGGCACGATTATCAAAGCGTTTGCGGCGAATGGTGAGTAAAGATTAATTTATGATAAGTATATTCTCTATGCGAGGCAAGAAGCAGTAGTCATAAAGATAATTATAGTCTATAATTATTCAGCAATGATCGACTTCATAAAACAGAAAACATAAAACTACTTGAATATTCATTTTACTCGGTCGTTAATCAACTCTAATTACACACTGATCACCTTCAACTCACACTATAGAAAAATCCAGAACTCTGAATCCCCAAACAGACTTTCCAAACACCACAAAGTTTCACTTTACCGATAAAATGGAGTCCAGTTAAACTCGAATCACCGAACATTTATTATTCCTTATCCGATCTACGAAAAAAGCTTCTACTATCTTCTAAGCCATTCAGCCTACCCTCGATCCACCTTAAAGGTGATTAGCTTGTGTATTCTCGCGAACAAGGTATCTTTTTCACGTGGATGAGCCGATGTGGCGCCGAAGAGAGTCGTGACAAATGGGAAAGGATCTCGTGACTTACTGTTGCACATGCCGCCGGTGCAATTCGCCACGCTGATGTCCCTCCCTTGACAAGGTCGTCCACCGTGGCTGGGTGGTGGCTCGTCACAGGATCTTCTTCTTGTATGCGTACAGTCGGTGCCGCACACCGACCATGCCGACCATCTGGACCATCCTCCGTCCACCACTGTGTGTCCCCGGGAAAAGAAAAAAGAGGCGAACGGTTCGAAGGATCGTCTTTCTTTCGTGAGGTCGTTAAGGGGAACTCGGATCGCCGTTAAAGCGATGGGTAAAAAGCTACGTGGAAACGGGACAGCGAGACTCGTAACTCGTCCGTATCCCCACGAGCCTTTTTCGAAAGCCATACTCGTCAATTCGGTCGTGAGGACTTCGCTTCCTTTCCGTTTAATTGACTCGTACCGGCCCCGTGGAAAAAAGCAGTCTCTGTTCCGTATGCGTTCGATCTTTGGCTATGATTCGAGTAGTTCCGACGCGATACTTACAAATGATTCTTTTCCTCGAGGGAAATCTTTTTCCCTTTTCTAGCGTTTGCTTTTGAATAAGAATATTATATGGATATTATACGTGGACGTTTTCTGTCTTTCTTTCTTTCTTTTTTGTTTTTTAATTTAATGGTTGGCTTTTGAAGCGGATTTACGAGTATACACTTACCTAGAGCGTTGGTAAACTCCTCCAGAGTGCCGGCTATTCCGAAGCGAGCGTTAGACAGAAAGACGTATAGGTGCATTATCGAAAGCAGGACAGACAGTTAGTGAGAAACACGTGCGCACACATAAGCGACAGTCAATAGTATCAATAGACTTTCTAATTAACTCCCTGTCTCGCCATTCTCGCCTTTACCAAACAGAAAATACATATATGCATATCCATCTTCATTTTCCAATTACCTGCCATTTACATTCAAGAGCTCGACTCTTGTTCGAGGATAACACTCAAAACGAGTAACCATATCAAAATTCTGCCAGTGCAGCGTGTCAGCGCGAACCACGAGACAAGGGGTTAATATTTCACTCGTCGATCCTCCGCGACTCCCCGCCACGTTTCCCGTGGACGTTGCCCCCGACGATTTTCAATAGCACTCGACGCATGGCCGATCGTGCGTGCAGGTTTCTCCTTCGGGATGTCGCGAAGCATTTTCGAAAGGTGAATACAATTTAAGAGAGCTGAGAACCGCCTCCTGTTGAGACATCGGCGACATTCGAAGAGGGAAAGAGGGAAGCTCGTAAATCAAACGAGAGAGCCTCTCCTCTCCCTTGGCATCGGTAATATCGGTTTGTCGTGGTAGAACCTGCTTGCCCGACCGTCGCGTCGTTCCCGCGCAACACGACTCACAATCGAACGAAGAGGAAACGATGATCTCTTGCTCGCTCGTTCGCCACCGGATAGAAATAGACGCGTGGTAGGGACAACGTCGGCAAGAAATCTCTGTTCAGTCGCGGAACCGAACGGCGTATCGACGTTAACGAACCGTGATGCTTCCTTGAAAATCTCATTCTGTCCCGGCTGGATAATGAATTCACGGGACACTTACCGGGACAGGCGATGTTGCAGTCCATCTTCTGTTGAGACGGGCCCATGCAAGGCTGACCCCCGTTCATGGGGGCGGGATTCGTACATGTTCGAGTTCGTTTCTGGCCACCTTTCGCGCATCTCGAGTGACATTCGGACCATGCGGACCACGAGGACCATCCGCCCTTCACTGTAACCAAATTTTTATGGATATTTTAATTTTGGTTTCGTTTAGTATCTTGGAAAGAGTAGAAAATGCAGATAGAGTTGAATTATAGCATTCTTGATCCATTGAGTTGAAACTCCGATTTTTGTATCTATTATATATTATAGTATTATAGTAAAAATAGCTATTTTGCTTTGTTACTTCAACAGATGAACAAGATCGTCAGCAATCTGTGTTTCATCGTCAAATTTCTTCGAGAAGAGTTTTTATTTTTACAATGAAATAATTATAAAAATAAATATTCAGGAAACAATTTTCAAAAATCAAGAATACTAAAATGTTTTATCTACCGAAAATTAAAAAATACTTTTCGCCTATGGGGAGTTAATAGAAGTTCAGTCATTTACGTCTAATTACATCACGTATTCCTTTGAAATGTAATATGGAAACAAATCACGAGAAGTAACGTGCAATTATATGCCATCAAAGCAAACTTACCATAAACTGTCAGGCTGACAGGCTCGCTAAGCCTCTTGGCCGCGATATTCTCCGCGACACAAGTGTAATTCGCCTGATGGCTTAGCTTCGCTTGGCCAACCAGAAGGTGTCCCTCGCTAGACACTAAAAGCGTGTCCGACTCCGTGTCGACGGGGACGTTATTTCTTAGCCAGTACACCCTCGGTGGTGGCACTCCCACAGGAGGAAGACACCTGAGTTCGGTGCTCTGGCCTGCTTCCACCGATACCGAGTACGGCGGAGATTCAAATTGCTTCTTCAGGTCTGAGAAAATGGGATTTATGGCTGTTAGAAACATGATACAAACGGAGGTTCTTTGAGAAAAAGTAATAGTAGATATTTGGTGGATTCGACACATGGAAATAGAAAGAAAAATTATTACATTAGAGACAGTACATAACGATAAAGAGATCTTGGAAATTAAAGAAAATATATATACAATCTGTTGAAGAAAAAACTATGAAATTCGATGTTATGAAATTTGAAAGTGACTAGAAGTGGAAAGAAAAGTTATCATAAAGATTATAATGATAAAACAATGCTGTAAGTCAAAGGAAACTTTTGTGCAATTCGTTGAATGTACCGACGAATTCGAAAGATAAAAATAGCAAAGACCGTTAAATTGGCGATAAAGAAATATTGCGAATTTACAGAAAATTTCCGTGCAACGCTTTACCTACAAAACACGAGTATTGGTAAATGTGTGCAATTGTCCTTAATCACGCTGATAACAAGACTAGTGGGTCGAGGAGGAGCTCTAGTGATTTATCTACGGCATTTTCGCGGAGCAAAAGTTTTTGTCCGAACGACAGTTACGTAAGCGCAAAGTACCGAACAAACGGTCCTTTCCTAAATTGATTCTCTTAGAAACTTCATGGTTGCCGGTCATTGTGTTGCCTCGCATTAAGGGTCGGAATTAAATAATGACCTCGCTTAGGAGAATCAAGATAATTACGAGGGGCCAGAAGTAAGACGAAAGTCGTGGCTGTCCCGACAGCGGAGCAAACAACTGTCCACAGCCGAATATTTATCGGCGAAGTTCTTGGAAGAATTGAGATGTCTCGCGTTACATTAAACCTTCTGTGCAACTCAAACTAACTAGTCTACGCTCGACTAATTTTATAATTCATCGGTATATTCAATAACCAGAATGCCAGAAATTGTTTTAGATTGCCGAGAAAGCTGTCTTTCAATTCGTGACTTACAAAAACACAGAAAGTCAATCTTACGAGACGTTTGAAAAATTAATATTATTCCAATTAATATTAAACTAATATTCATTTTGACAATACGATCGGACAATATTATTTTCGCACTTACAAGCAACATCGACAGTCGCAGGCTGACTTTTAATCTGCCCGGAACCAGACCATGCGATACATTCGCATTTGAACTTGTCTCTGCCAAAATATTCCTCGATGTGGTCTCTGGTTACGTTCAATTCGCAGTCGACTATTCTAGTGCCGGTGTGAGGGTCTACGAAATCCTGTTGCTGCGAATCTTCCGCCCTCGCGTCGTTGCACCGGAAGTAGATCTGCAACGCGTGTGCGGCCTTGCAATGTAACGTGGCCGGTTTGTTCTTCACCACAAACGAATCGACTGGTTCGGTGAGAAAGACGGGCAGATGGCCTCCTGCCTCGGAAATTAGTTCCGTGTCGGTGGCTATTGTCGCTGAAGGTACGTCGTCTTCTTCCAGGAGATAGGAATCTTCGTCTTCCGCGGCGTCCTCGCCTTCTGGAACAAAATCAAGCTTGTATTAAATAATCTTTGCATTTTCTCTTTGGCAAATATTGCATTAGACAAAGTTTTAGGACATATGTATGTGCCAAAAATGATCTTCGACTATTGCTTACAATTTTGTGCGTATTTAATGTTTCTGTATTGTACTTTATAATACGGTTTCATCGACGCCACGTTTCTTTCGAAAGAAAAAATTGTCGAACTATCGATGAACCTTAACATCCTTGTCGGCATATGACTCTGAAAATCAAACTTTCTCATCGTAATACCGCTTTTGCTTGTATTATTGAAGCAATAAGCGCCTATCGCAATGCGATAATAAATATAATATGCACATATATAGTACAATCTTCGCATGATTTCACATCAAATTAAAACCAGCCGGACGATAATCTCGAATCTGGTGGACAAATCAAAACGAACGTCGCTGGTTATTATCAGTTCCTGATAAATTCATAGAATTGGATTATCGTCATTAACATGTGGCAGAAATCGGAGCGCGGATGGGGGTACCGGCAATCAGGCAGGATCAGGCTGGGAGCGCAGTCAGTCATTTGAATTCTAAATACACGAACCCATCCCTTCTCTACCCTCCGTAATCGTAATTTACGATCGAGTTATTAATTCGCGCGGACGTTATTCACCGCCCCCGGGGATTGTTCCATCGGAATCGTGAAAATTCTATATTTGCTTGTCAACAATAGCCAACGCTGGTTACCATCCCCTTGTAAATCCTGACGCCGGCCCATTACTGCCAGGCGTCTCGCTCGCCGGAACGTCCTGTTCGCGAACAATCGGCCCGTTTTGCACGCTCGCTCGCTCGCGAGAGGCTGCAGTAATGAATTTTCGGATTTACGCGGCGCACCGGTGCACAAGTCCGATGCATTTCCCGCCAACCAGCGGTTAGACCTTTATCCCCGTGCGACATTTGGCCGAGGGCCACAATTTTCATCGCGATAATCGTCCTCGTTCTCGTATATCGACTTCTCCGTCTCGCACCGCTTCCCAAAAGAAGGGGAAACGGAAAAATGAAATTGCCACTCGTGCAGCGGGATTGTGATGGAAACCGATATTGCAAAAACTTGTGTGCCTTTCTTCGGAGAAGAGCTTTATATCGGGCGTATTTCGTTTTATTAAGGAAATGTTCTGAAAGTGTAAAACTGCATCGAATACGTTTAGGACACACAATTAATTATTCAAGAGTGACTACTTGTTACGATTTTTATTAGGTGAAAGGAATTTCCATGTTCCATTTCTTGAGTTGATAAAAATATAAATTTGCATAAACATGCACTATTTAAAAAAGTAGATCTTGAAATGTCCAAGAAGTTCTCACGAGTCATAAAAATGTTGTTACTCACATATACAATGTAATTCTCTTTGGGCTATATATTTTATAGGAATAAAGTATTTTCATATCTCTAAAAATGACGGTGGTAATCAAAGCGGGCAGAGTTATCAACTCACTTTCTTTTATCTTATTTACGCTGTCTATAACGATTCGTATTATCTTCCCGAGGATTCTACAAGTATATCAGCGTCAATCATGCGAAACTTGAATATCAGCGACAAGATCCGCGTGCACATCGGACGGACATCGTGATCGACAGACTTTACAATCGGACGTCGCAGCCTTTTATCGTTGTCCTTGCTCGTTATTTTTCACGCGTTTCACGGAAAGCAGCCGGTCATCCGAATGAATTGGGAAAATACGAGGAAACAAAAATTCGCCTCTCACGCTGAAAAAAATTGTCAGAATTTATATTCGATGGCGGGCAGATACCTTCGATATCCGGCCCGCGGAGATGGGAATCGCACAACGAGCAAATGAGAAGCGCCGGCGGACGAATGAACGAACGAACTAAAAGAGGAAAAAAGACACGCTGACACGCATATGTATATATCGGTGAGAGAACGAGAAATGGTGGAGGAGGGGCAAGCAAAAATTTTCGGCGACGTGACGTACCGTGGTGAATCGAAGCGCAACTAAAAGAGAATTTTCATCGGTTTTCGATAATGGATCTCGATCGATTGGCCGATAGGGTAGAATCGTAGTACGGCCAGTTTTTCCCCGAATCAGTTCGTACAAGAGTCGTCGTTAGCCACTTTGGACGACCACGACCGTGCCATATCGACACCACGCTGGCAACGTCGATTTTCTGTGGGTTTAGGTCGATTAAAACGAATATCCTGCACCATGGGATTCGTCCATCCACGATGTTTTCTTTTCACGCCTGCGCTTCTTTCTCTATTATCCCCTTTTTCGTCTTTTACGAATACACCAGGTTGTCGAACGTGGACATTGTGTCGATAAAAGTACGGATCGAGAATTTCCTAATCACAAAGTACCACGGATCATCATGAGAAAATTGAACATCTACGATTTTTTTTATATCATTTCATAAGATTTTCATTGTGATTGTTCGTAGTATAATAGGGAATCACGTTCAGATAAGTAGATTCAATCGGCATTTAATCAAACGCTAATTAAGGCTTCGTTCGAATAAGTGGACTTCGTTTAAACAGAATTTTTTTTCTAATTATGAAAGACGTAAAAGTTTACTTCGTCTACCTGAATTGTTATAAGCCATGTGCTTTCGTGTAATGGTATTTCCTATAACGCTAGACGTATTATACGAGCATCCATTGTATCGCATTCACTAAAAAATGTGCTTCGCTTCGTTCTCTTCCTTTCATTATTACAGTACTCTGATGAAGCGGCGATTTCCACGGAGTCGATTAAAACAAACGACCATCTACACGACTATCCATCAATCCACGGTGTTTTCTTTTCGCGCCTTCGGCTTCCTCTCTCTTTTCAGTTAGCTCAGTCAAAGCCCCGTTCTCTTTGTGTGCACACGTTCGCAAACACGCGATCCGTGGAATCGAGTGTAGTACCAACGAGAAAAAGAGAAAGAAAGAGAAACATGGAAGGAAAAGAAGACCCAGAGGACTCAATCGAGCGAGGCCAGGAGGAGACACGAACAGTCGGCGAAAGAGGATTTCCATCGATTTCCGATAATTCCGCTGATCGGTTGGCCGATAAAGTTCCGCGGAATCGTTTCCCCGTCTAATTCCTCGGGACGAGTTCGTATAAATTCCGACTGGCCATTTTCGCGCACAACCGGATCTCTTTTCCCTCTTCAATGTGTCTTTGATTGCTCGTACACGCTCACCCAGTACCACGCTAATTCACGCGCGCCACCCCTCCCCTCTTTTCGTTGCAACCCCCGCGGCTGATTTTTTTTTCTCCTCGACATCGCGAGAGGCTACGAGAGAGGAAAAAATAGAGTAACCGGATGAGCGCTTAATCGAGCGATATAACGCGCGCACGAGCTCGAGAAAAAGAGAAACTCGGCTCGATCGAGGGACCGAACGGGGTGAAACAGAGCTGTTTTGCGCGTTTTGCTTCCTTTGTGTGGATTATTCCTACAGTCCCCCTTGGTTATTTAGCCGCGGATAGTAATTCTTTGATAGATGAGGTTTTAAGCTTCCGACGTGGATTCAAAGGAGAGTCAGGATAAGCTTCTGCAGTTTAAATTACCGATCTAGACGTGAAACTCTTTTCGCGGGTACGATTCAGAGGCTGTTCCTGCTAGAAAGTTAACGAAGCCTCGTGTTTCGGAGACTGTAATGAATTTTCCGAATGTGGGACGATATCTCTTCTATAATTGTCCACATTAAGTTGCTATATGCGCGTGTTATCTAATTTCATCGCTAGGGTTCTGAGATTACTGGAAGACGTTTAGAAGATTCTTGTAATTATTCACAGCAGATAACATTCAACGCGCGTTTGACTTTCTTTTATCAATTTCTTAAATCTTTCTTCGTCGACGAACATTTCTTAAAGATGAGAATTCTCTGTTCCATAAATGACTTTGATTCTTTAACCTATCCTTTTTAAGGACCTATGGTTTCATATATTGCAACCTAATATCTCGATCGTCTCTACGATATGCATAAACGTTAACGTAACCCGACACACACCAACCTAAAAACGTTATCCCATAGGATCTACAGCAAGGAGAACAAGGTTTCGAACACCTACCCCGAAACCTCCAACATCGACCCTGCCTCCACCACCGAGGCTGGAACCTGGGTTAATCTCCGATCTATCACCGAATCAGCCGCACCTACCGAACAAGCCGACCTCCGTCGAAATCTCTTTCCATCGCGCCACGGTAATTGCTTGTGGCAAATACCCCCTAAACAACCCACCCCCGCATCTACGAGGGAACAACAGGGACGAAAAAGGAGCAAGAGTTCCGGGGTTGCGAACTTAATTGAGCAACGTCACGCGACACGCGAGCCGTGCGTTCTACGGAAAAACCGAGCTCATCGGTTTCCGATAATTCGGAACGGAACGGTGTAATCCGGTCCCGCCATCGAATAGCCACCACGAGATCTGCACGAGGCCCCTCGTTAGCCAGTGTAGCTGGATAGTTAGTCGTGTCCCTTGCCTGGATACAAGAGCTCCCTCTGTGCTTACAGGGTGATTCTAAAATTGCGATACACACAGCTGAAAACGACGTGGTTCGTCGCGTAGAAATACAGAATAAATATGATTTATTAATATAACGATATATATATAATGTTGCACATAAAATCCAATCAAAATTTAATTATATTAAATGATATAAAGATTTAATAATAATTTAACGACACGAAATAATATAAACATTTAATAATGACATAATAAAATATCGTATAATTTGCTTATTCTGTATAACGTTTTTAATATTGGCTGCATTTCAACATTCACGATATATTGACGCATTTCAACAAAAGTTTGTTCATGCAATGACTCGTTTTCGAGAAAGTAGTATTTGAACATATTTAGTTTATCCGTATATTTGAGAAATCTTTAAACATCCAAATGAGACGAACATGACACTTGCAAACGAATTTCTACTAACATTATACACGACACATTTCAAAACCCAATTTTCCTGCAAACGAAGCGTCGTACGAATACATTTTATCCGATATCTTGTTTAATCTATTGGGTTGACAACTAAGTGATTGCGGATCTTGTCATTAGGTGGTATTGACAAAATCCGCAATCATTTAGTTGCCAAGTAAAAATTTCTTAAAATTAAATCTTTTTGTAGCATATTATTTTGAGGATTATTTCCTCTGTCAAACTTGGAATATGGAAATAACGAAATAATTAGTTATTTGAAATTTGAACTATTTCAAACGAGTCGATAATATATTCTTCTTCTCAAATAACAATATTAGGAAGGAAAGTCGGAAATAAATTATTTCGAACAGTTATTTCTTATCTTCATTTCGAATAAAGTTTGTCCACATTTTTTTACGTAAAGAATCACATCCTTCAGATTTTCACGTACCACGATTTCAAAATCACCCTGTATATGTGTTTCTGTGTGTATGCATCTACACATGCATATATATAGGGGAAATCTCGCGTGGTCACTATATAGGTTGACCACGTATTACGCCGGGCAGACACACGAACGCTAGCGTGTACAGTTTCAACGTGTACCTACGGCTGAGGGGCCACACATGACGCCTCTTAATTAACAAAGGTACCTGCAACACGGTTGGCTCTTGCCGGCTATGCGAGTCAATGGAACATACGCGCTATTGGGGAAGAGGCGGACGATGTAGATTAGAGAACGTGCTTCGCCAGAGATGGGGAAGATTCGAAGGAAGTGGAGACCGATGGGGAGAGAGATTCTGGATGGGACGCGATACGGCGCGGGAGATTTTGAGATGTGTATTTTTGTTTCAACTACGGATATGGAGAATAGATTTGTGGTTAGGTGAGGCGAGAGGTGTATGCAGGGTGTTAGGACTAGGTTATTTATGGCGGTGAAAGTGGCGAACAATGAGAACTTGAACGACGACGACTCTATTTCGAGTCGGCGGCTGGTCAATGTCTTCCGTCCTTGGAAACGAGTTTCATTCATATGGCGCTTGGTACTTTGGAAAAGAATATTCTCTAGGCTTTCAGGCAGTTCATTAATTGTCAATATATCCTCTTATGCTCGAGTTAAAGCCGTTGAAAAATGGAGAGATACAACAGAGAAACGGGGCTGAGAAACTTCTTAAAAGAGTGGGCTGGTGTAAGGATATTGATTTATGAGTATGGATTATATGACTGTCATGACGGTTACTAAACAGCGACATTAAATTTTACAATGACGGCTATAAAAGCGATCGGTGACCAATGATACCAGGATTAAAGAATTTCAATTACATAAACAAATAATACCGGTCACACTACCAGTATCAGTGTACTAAATGCACTAAAATGTACTAAATGCAATATACAAAACGCGCCTGAACAACTTTACTTCTTAATACGTTGCATGTTATATATACCTTACTAATGCGTCAGTACTTCAACACACTGAATTTAGTAAACTTCTAAAACCAGAGTTTTATTTGCTTATGAGATAAGACCATGATTCATAATTTTCTGTAACCCGAAGACATATAGGCATGTGACTTCCAATTTACATGACATTAAGAAGAATCAACAAGAACGTGAACATCTTGAGAAGATTCGGTAAAATCTTCCTTAATCTCCTACGCGATACCAAAATACACAAATCGAATGGGAAGATGAAATAGGTGAGAGGGGAAAGATTGGAAGAGAAGCAAAATGGAAAGAACGAAGGCCAGTTGAAGCGAGAAGAGAAGAAAGACGGACGAAGGAAGAGACAAGAGCTTCCTTGTTTTCTCGCGTCACGTGCCTTGTTATTTTAGCAGGCCGAACGTCGGCCAAAGAGTAACGCTTCGTGCTCCGGGCTTCATTGACCCCGCCGCTTGACTCTTCCGCCTCTTCCGTAGCTACGCGTATATACAGCATATCTCCCGTGAGCGGCGCATCTAACGATGCCTCGAAATCAAGGTGCTCGCCCTGGCGACCCTCGTTGACACCTTGACACCGCGTCACAGCTGAAGGGTGCTAATTTGCGGGGAAGAAGGCCGAGGGAGAGAATTGAATTTCCAGGAAGTCCGATTCCGTAGAAGTACCCGATCCTCGCGTGATCGGCCTTATTACACGTTGAATGTAACAGGCTAGACTCTTTGTTACCTCGTTTTTCTTTTCTGAACAGTGAGAGAAAGGGGAAATTGTCGCGATGAATTTTGTAATGTGGCGATAATCGTAACGCTGTTGATTTTACGTGATTGTTGTTTTACCTTGTAGGGGGTTGTTGAATACGTTATGATTTTAGATTTTACTTATTTAAGTCTGGAATTATTAATCTGTCTGCTATATAATTTTGTTTAAAATAATATAATGAATAGGCATGAATGGTAGCGGGCGTGTAAATAGGGAAATGCTCATTCATAAATTCAATTTAGTGTATTCCTTTATGTATAATACAGGATTCAAAATTACATAATATTCCATCAGAAACACGATACAACATGGATACAGTTACGATAATAAATGCAATATTAATGTATCAAAATATGAAAAAATCATGCAATGAGGGAATGGCGTAGATGTGCTGTGCCCTGGCAATATAAAAATGTATTACAAAACAAGAGGTCATACTATTCAACTCCATGTAAGTGAATGTTATTGTACTTCGATATCCCGATACATCAGAAGAATTTCAGTCATGAAAGACAGTATATCTCGACGTCTCACGTTATAAAAATTAATCGATTAATACGAACTTTCATATTGTCGAAAAAAACATTCAGATAAACAAAATGCTGCTCTTTCAATAAGTGAATGTTTTCATTAGTCACTCTAGGGTGGACGATTGAAAAGGGAAGCGTTTTCAAGAGCGACTTCTATTCTCGGATTATCCGAAACGACACTTATTCCAGTCTAGAGAAGTCAACGCCAGGTGCGAGCCAAATATTTTGAGCGACTTTCGGCGAAAGGTGGCGAAAGGTAGTCGTTGAAGAATTAACGTTTCCCATGAATCGGTCCCTTGGAGAAAAAGGACTACTTCCGGCCTGGAGGGTGTACTGAAATATACAATAAGACGGCGCCTGACCGCCTCGAGTTGCTATTGTGTTCCAGGCCATTCACGGTTCACGACCTTCGGGTCCAAATAATGCCAGTCAAGTCTCTACGAGTCGGGTTCCCTGCTCCCAGGGAATTTATTCTATCGTCATTCCGGTTAACGAGAGATATACATACGTCAACCACGAGTGGTCCTCTCGTCTGTTTCGTATCTCGATCGATCTTTATCGTAACGGACAAGCTGGTACGTAGATCGATACCAGGCCAAATGGAAGACAGAGAAACAAACGAAGGAGGAACCGATAAAGAGGAGGAGGATCTTTCTCTTTGATCGTTGGAGAACGATCGACACCGAGATGAAATCAGGTTGAACCTTCCTCGATTCGTTCCATTTGGACAGCCGCGCATTATCTTTGAACGGTGCGCGACAACAGCCCCGCATTGTATTCGGAATCAGAAGTCAGAGGTCAGAGTTAAAGGGCGGTCAGTGTACCCGGAGGATAGAGACTTCTCAGGTGGCTGGACGATCCAGAGCGACGACAGTGTCTTTCCGACTGTTGCGAAAAACGTTTTACATGAAAACGGAGATTAGGAAATCTTAGCTAACACGTATCTTATAATACCTGAAATTTATTAATTAAAAGCTTCACAAACGGCGACTTAGGAATTACATTCCACAGACACGTGATACGTCAAATTTCATCTCCTATTGTCGTACAATTTACATCTTGATTCTACACATAATCCTAGTTATAAAATTTTGACTATGATTTACAAACTAAATTCCACACCAACGTAATATATAAAATTTTGTTTCTTATTACAATTTATATCTTATAGTATATCTCGTTACATAATAATTACATAACATGGTTCAGTAAACAAAATTAACTATCTTTAAAATATAAGCTAAGGATTACAAGTGTAATATAGAAAATTTAATTCCCCGTTACGATTTATCCCCCTACTCCAGTGAACATTACCCACAGTTCGATCCCACGCTGTAACAAACCTACATCCTGCGAATCAACCTATTAACGATGCGCGTGATCGCTTAACTCAATCCGTTATCGAGTTTCATCCATCACGCGTATACCGATTGTTTTAAGCGGCACGAAACTTGTCGTCGCGGATCGGCCTGCTCGCGAACGACAGAAAATTAAACGAATGGAACGGGTGGAAAAACGCGCGAACGCTGACGAAAGGGTGAATATTAAACGGAGGCCTCCGGAAGAGGCGGCGAATCGTAAAAAGCGTAGGGCGATGATGCGCATTACACGAGTCGATTGCAGCCACGGCAGCAAGGCTCACGTTAAGGCGTGTAATTAACCGAGTAACAGAATCAGATACGACTGCTTGGTTGCGTGAACGCCTCCCGCGGCGCCTTCTTTCCTCCTGCTATCGATAACCACCGCCCTCAAAACGACGTCACGTCGATTCTCGCCCGTTGCCCATTGTACTTCATCCGTGATACCCGTCGAACTGGAACAAAATTTCACGTCCCGCGCTTTTTGCGGATTCATCGTTCCATTTGCCAGACACAATGGAGCTCGTGTACCGATTTGCATTGAAATTGCGAGCCACGAAGATTCGAATCTCTGACGAGGCGGGACCGAACGCAGGAAAACTAGCGCGCGCCGTGCCTCCCCTCGATATCGTTCGATTCTGGTTGGCGACTCTTCGTACCTTGTTTCAAAAATTCGTTGCGTTTGATTTATCTTTCTTCCTTTTTCGCTGGATGGTAATCGCAACGAGTTACTTTAGATTAAAATGATTAAAATGAGATTGGAAGTATGGGAGAATTTTTAAGTTAATAAATAGCAATGATTGGCATATTCAAGAACCTACTACGAAGACTCATTATTGGATTGTATAGAATTGTATTTTGAGACGAAGATGTACGAAAAAACAAGTATGGCAAATTGATATGATTAAAGTTATCGGGAATTTGGTGAACGAAGATAATGACGATTTTGGCAACTTTGGTATGAAAATTGATTACATAATTTGATCTTATGGTATATACATATAATTTGCTCTTCGCGAATCTATTATTGGAATTATATAATCAAAGATACAATTAAGAAGAGTTAAATGAAAATACATATGGAATTTTCGAACTGAAGCGGCTAGAAACATAAGCAAACATTAATATGAACTTTCCAAAGACTTCTTAAGAAAGCGGATTTACAATTCGAACCTCCACAAGTATATTTCACACACACAAAAAAAAAAAAAAGAAAAAGAAAAACGTCCATAGGCCAGTGTCGAAAGATGCAATTAAGAAACAACGAACATATCCGGTTTTCGAACCGATGTGTCCGAGAGCATCGAGAAATTTCGCAACGCGACTGCCGGACCAACACTTGACTAACCACCTTCGAAGATATCGAGAGTTCACGGGACGAGGGAACGCGCGAAAATATCGTCGTGTTGTAATTCGATCGGCCGATATTTCACGATCTGCCGGTCTGTAGTTTGCGTTTTACCCAGGCCACTCTTTTACCCGGCGGTTCTCCGCGATTTCAACAATAATCGCGGCGCTCGTGCTTGCACAACTGCCGGGGCCTCCTCTCGGCGCACCACTCTCTCGTTTGATTTACGATAATTAAAGCTGACCCGACCTTTCGTCGCTGCGAGTAAAAGAATGACAGAAACGGAGAAAGGCATACACCACGAGCGCAAGAAAGACCGCGGTATATACTCGGTCGGGCAGTGTGCCGATGAGAGACCACGAGAGATTAAAGAGTTTTTCTCCCTTCTCTCTCGCCTAACTAACTTCACCGTGTATTTTTTTATTCTCTTTCGCATTCGACTCTACCACTCTTCCCCTTCCCCTTCATCTTCCTCCTCCGCGGCTGCGAGGCCGAGAACGGGCCCCATTCCGACGTGGAACCAACCGGGTAATTGCTCGGTCGAGCCAACCCGCCAACCAGCATTCGCGTTGGCTTTTGCATTTTTGCTCCGGGCGATTTCGCGAGATCCACACGACCTCCCACTATCTTCAAACAGTTTACAGTTTCCTCTCTTTATCTTTCCTTCTCTCGTTCTCCATCTATCCATCTCTGTTTTTGTGGTCAGCTACGTGATCGAAGGTCGTATCGCGGGACCTGATCGCGATTTACTTATGATACTTATCGCTCGGAAACGGGCCCACGCCAGCACGAGGATGAGTAATAGGTTCTCACGAAGGGCGAAATCCCGCGGATGGTACTGTTACCCAGAGGTGAACCCGTGCTAGATAGAATGGGGTCGAAGAATCCGAAATCAGCAGCGTGACGTGACCTTTACGAGAGCACAGAAAGAGCATCGGCGTATGGAGAATTTATTAGTCGTAAATCTGAAGATTCGTCGACGCGATCCGCTCTCGCCTTCCGCTTTCTCGCACGCCGGAATAAACATTTTTCCAAGGCAGGGAAGCTTCGTATTTTCTCCGCTCGTAATTCTTCTTTCGCTACCGGATACGAGCGAAACCTGGCTGGCTTCGCGAGCTCGAAAACCAGACACGTTCGATAGCTTTTACCGGGGTCTCGGTGGATATCTATCTTCTGGAAAACGGTACTCGTTATTTTGATGCATGTTATCTGCAGGCTGGACGACAAGCTTGGTGAACTTGTTACGGGGATAATGCAGTGGAAACGATCGACTTTTTTTATTTATTCCCTTCGTACGAACTGATTATTATTACAAACTTATTATTATTAGGAAATAATTATTTTTCCAAATGTTTTGTAGTAACAATTAATCAATCAGCTCTTCTTCTTTTTTATTGAATTTTGTTTCTCATTTTGTTGATACGAACAAATAATTGCGATATCATTTATTAAAAGAGTTTTTAAATGTTTCCTAATTATTCACTTATTAGTATTCACTTTGTGTTACTAGTATACGCTAGTATCATCTTCGTCTTCTTTTCTTCTCCTTTGATTCTTCTATTGCTTTTTCCCAGGTTTCTTCCAATATTTATACCGCTAATTTCCATCACAGTACAACTCTTTCATGTTATGCTAACGAAGCTCATTTCCACGCCGTTAAGTAGAATTTTAACCTACTAATTACCAGCTTACTTCCCCTGAACCTTTTTCATTTCTCTAAGCAAACTTCTAGTCTTTATCGTGCCAATTCATATTGCAAAGAATATAAAATATCTACACTGTATCGACAAATTCAATCCTACTGACTGACTTACTTCCTGTGTTTTGTTATTCCTTCAAGCAAATTTCCAACATTCATCACGCCAATTTGTACCACAGACGGTATAAATTTTCTACGATTTATGAAAGCTCATTTAGTCAATTCCACTGTGTTAGACTAATCATATGACTCATCTGAAACCAAGAAACTTCCCGCCTTATTCTCGACTATTCGAACATTTAAATTCTCAAAGTTCGCAGGAGGCTGAAAAATTGAAGACGCCACGAAATAGACGCGACACGAAGTTACAAACAAAGTGATTTGCGGTCTTAAACGTGAGAACGACGCACGGCGTCGACCTGCCCGCGGCCCGTTAATTATTAACGCGGCTAATATTTTCCTCGGCGCGCCGGAACGTCGGCC
>NT_176736.1:2948835-2962662 GCF_000188095.3 Bombus impatiens
CCAGCCGAGTCGTTGGAATTATGACACGATATCACATCGCGATAAATCGTCGGAGCTATTATTCACACGCGGGTTTCTACGCACGTAAGAACCTCTCTCTTTCTCCCTCTTTCTTTATCGACTGAACAGTCAACAGTTCACCTGGCAACGTAAGAACAGAGAACGATTTTCTTAGGCGCCGTTTCCTCTCCACGGTGTCGCCGACGATGCGCTGGCTTCGCGGGAAAGTCGCACGCGTGCACACACAATCGAAGTCGTTAAATGTCGACGCGTGCAATTTGCATGGCGGTGCCTCTCCCGCGGCTTGGGGAAAAAATGAACGACCGTGCCAGCTGTCGGAAAGCGTAATTACTCCGAGCGTTAGAAAAGTCTGGCTGGTGTTGTTTGCGTCGGTGAAGCGTGGCTGTGGCTTTGCCTATTGATGAGTTTGCGTTGTTGGAAGAGTTTGCCGGTATCCGCGAATGAGTCACTGCGAGCGAGGTGGAAACGGTGAAATTCACTCGTTAAACGATTTTGTAGGTTCCACTGGTATGTTCGTTAACGCATTAATAATTGAGTCGCGTGAACTTGATTAAAGTATTGTTTTTAAAAGCGTTAAATGTCAGTCACACTCCGTAGTGTTGAAATCGGAATATTAGTGGCAGCTAGAATTGATTAGTTTAACGTGTTGAAAAGTTAAAACGATGGGTTTCACAGAGACACAATTGCACATATCTGTACATTTTTATCTTCTCACTCTAATTCCAATTATCCATATATTGTAGTTAAACGGGTCTCTATTTTCTCACACACGATAACCGCTATCTCTTTTCAACCAATTCTATAACACAATATCGTTAAGCAGATACGATGACCTTTCTCATAAACCGCATGTTATTCATAACCCCTTGTACAATTCTTTTTATCAGAAATTGTTGAGGCATAACGCGTACTATTGCCAATGTGTTAATTTGAAATACGACCGACATAGCGAACACCGGCGCAACTTCCTCGAAAGAAGGTTTAAAGAACGCAATAATTCTTCTACTGCATACATTTTCGAATGGTTCTCGCTTCGAGATACGCGCAGTTAAGGCGTATAAATCCGTGAACTTTCTATCGTTATGTGTAACGATTCTTTCATTTTTTTCTTTTTTTCTTTTTTTGCTTGCCGTGTGCCATTCATCATCCCTATGTGCCGCGATGACGAGGCCGGTGGATGTCGGGGACGCTAATTAGTCGGCCACGTGGTCTCGCGAGTCTCGCGCTAAGAAACCGAGAAAGACCAAAAGCCCCCCTCTTCGCGTAAAGTCGCTTTAAAACTAGCTCCAGGGGATCGTAATCCATCATCGAAAACGGCTGGTGTAACGTAACCGGCCGGTTATGCCCACCACTAATCAACGACGCTGACTTGCCGTATAATTAGATCTGCCTGGGCCCCTCTCCGTTCACCCTTTCCCTTTTCCAAGCCAAAGACCGTGCTCGTGACTAGCCCCGTGCACATAGAACACGACCAGGTTCTTTCTCGGCTAGGGAATCGCAAAAAGCATGTCCGTGTTCGGCTTCCTCCCTCGTGAGCGTCGAACGTTGATTACTGACGTACCCTTGGATCAGGATCGGGGAACAATAAAGCTTCGCTGTGGGGATTGGGAATCGAATCTTGAGCGATCGTAGGAAAATGATGGATAAATGGAAGTTTTTTTTGGAGGCTTGTTCAAGGAATTTAGGGGATTAACGCACATTAGTTGTTGGGCACGGTGGTTTCATTCGATTATTATGCTCCTGCATGTTAGCTTTTCTGTTTTAAAGTTATTTTAAAATAGAGTAATTTATCATCAGAAAAAGAAACGAATCAATGGAAGAAATATTATAAACCTAAAATAATGATATTGCCTACGTTGTAACATTTTTATCAAATTAAATTTTGGTACGAAAGAATAAAAGGAAGCGGCTAAAGGTAAACGAAATGGCATGACATACATTGACGACTACAGTTCGACTACGAAAGGTTAAGATCAAGAATGGAAATAAACAATCTCAGGACCTAAACAAACAATATCAATAATACAAATAAACAAATCAGAATCTCTGAAGTAAATTTCTGGAAAATTGAAATATCAAGTGCATAGTATGATTTCAAAGGTCCGAGGAGTTTATGCAGAATTTTACGATAAACATTAGAAACTCTTTATCTCCGAACTAATTGCCCCTGTGAAATGAGCAGAAAATAACAAAATGGCGGCTGTTTCTCAGAACAAGTCCGCCCGTTTTCCAACTTATCGAACGATCTACGAGGCCGTGAGCATTCGTTTCCCGTTTCCGTGGTGAAAGAACTCGTACGAAGTGCACTCGATCACTTCAGTCATCGACTGTCGCAGTCGGGTTCTTGAATCGATAGAAAGCGAGATTCTAACTGGAGAGTCTCTGTTCCCTCTCTGACGACTGCATTTTGTCGTCATGAGAGACTCTGGGATGGAAGTTTGCTCACCTTCGCCGGATGTGAAGGGGCGCACCAGACCCGGCAACAGCACGCAGAACAACAGGAACAGGGAACACGATTTCGGCCTCATCGCGTACGTGTCACCGTCGTTCGTCGATCATTCGTTCATCTTACGTCGAAGAAAATTGAATTAAGGAAAATGGTGGCGATGCACTTTCACCGTGAAACCTCTTGGTGGTTGTGGACTGCACCTGAAATAGAAAAATGAGTAATCCGATTAAAATTAAAAGCTGTAGGATTTTCAAACGTGATAGATGATAATGTAGTTGAACTTCGTTTACTCGAACTCATTGATGGGCAAATTGTTCATGGATATAGCCAGGATTCATTGATTCTTTCCACGAGTTACGATTCTCTGTTCTTATGAAAGAAAACTTTGAATCAGAAGTAATATATAGGAAGTAAATATATAGGATGTCAAATTATAGGTTGCAGCGTAAAGATTTCTCTTTCTATCATTTTACAATCATGTTGAATTATAGGAAGATATCCATTAAAATTTTATTCCAAGAAATGCAATTCAAATATAAATGACTCTACTACAGTTCTATCTCCATCATAGATTGAAACTGGTAAGTGAACGCATGCGTTGTAATATGGCGTGTCTAAGGTTGAAAATGTACGAAGAGTATTCTTTGTAGCTAACAGAGAAACAGCATCGTGATATATCTACTTGACGAGGCTAATGCAATTGTTTCCAAGTGAATGAATAAAGCAGCGTGCAGCTATTATCCGTTTCTACGGAATGTTTTAGAAGCGTGCACGGCGTATACGAGGGAATAGATTAACGTTGCATGAACTAGCCTGGGTATACATCGTAGTTCGTCAGTCATGATTAATTAAGATAAATGAAGCAGTAAGTTTTTCAGTGATACATATGTATATACGAAGAATGTATGGAAAGCGACTTCTGGGGTCACGTGCACGCTCTTCAACTTACATTTACACAAATTCACCGTAAAATCGACTAAAGACTTGTCATTTTGAGTAGTCAGTGGAAACTTGTGTGTTGCTAGATTATCAGATATACTTTGAATACAACTTCTTTATATACTGTCAATCGGTACTGTACATATAAATATAATTTTCCTTTTCGTACTATTCTCCAATAATATCGTTCTGAGACTTGAAAACGCAGTGAAAAATTCAGATTAAATTCCACATTCAAAGATATTTCATTTCTAGAGGTAAAAGTGGACTCTTGATCCCTCTCGACTCGAAATCCACTGACATAACGTTCCTCCAACCATGTCCTCGTATATTCAATCTCATCTTAAAATACATATCCACTCTTGAAACGTGAAAACAAAAAATAGAAAGAAAATAGAAAAAGGTCTCAGAAAAAAAATTAACAGTTTCTATAGGAACCGCGTTCGAGCTATGGTTGCCGCTTGGAAGGGTGCGTTTTCATCGAAAATATAAGCCAGCAGCGGCTTTTTCTCAAAAAAAGAAAAAAAAAATGGAAACTTCTTGGTGGCACGCGATGGAGGGCGGAAGCGACATCGACGCTGGGACGCGGATTGAACGTTTCTCCTGGGTTCGCTTGCTCGTTCCGTTGTTTCCACCGGAAAACGTAAAAGACGGTTAGGAGTGGTGAGAGTGCCACTTAGGTGCCGGCTGGCAACCCTTGCCATTTAAATATTCCACCGGTACCGCGCACTTTCCCGCACGCGAAATTTCCTCGTGGTGCCTTCGTTCGAACCTAGAGAGGCAGAGAGAGAGAGAGAGAGAGAGAGAGAGAGGTAGATTGGTAATTCCACCCCCTTTCTCGCTCCCTTCGTTTCGTTTCCCTCGAATCAACCTCGCGCCGGTTCTTCGTGGCCAATCCAGTCCGATAACCGGGAATCGTTAATTATTAACGGCGATCCGTCTAGTGGAAATGGATCGCCAGACGCGAAAAATTCGTTTCGTCCTTGGGATAATTGGAAGCTCGAAGGGGGTAGCTCGCTCCTCTGGATTAATAAGATTCTTCGATTACTTGATAAATATAAGAAACAGTTATAGAGAAGATTAATCAGCTATGTAAATATAAGCGGAGGAATTTTATTTTTCAGGTAATCAAGCTTTTCCTCTGTTACATGATAGAAGAATGAAAAAAATAAAGGAATTCCTAGAGGAAGCCAGAGAATCAAGATTCGATTGCTCCGGTTATACGGGCTCATTCTATGCAAAATATCGGCGTCTGACTAGTATCGAGAGAGGTTCCCGGGTTTAATTAAAGTCCAGATGAAACTTTACGAGCGGCGATAAAGCGCTACACACACGGCGAACGTATTTGCTTGGAACAGTTCGGTGTGTACTCGCGGGGAACTAGTTTCGCGAGCTCGTGTTTCGTTGGACAAGACTCGAAGGAAATTCATGGGAACAAACGCGCGCTACAGAAAGAGAGAGAAAAAGAGAGAGAAAGAGTGAGAGGGAGAAACAGAAAACGCTGGTAGACTTGTAAGAGCTCCTATCGGCGGATTGAAACGCGACAGGAGGATCGTTTGTCAATGTCGTCCTTCGTGGGTCCTTTGTTAGCCTCGCGAACTCGCGTTTGTAGGCGGCGCAAACTATTTCGTTCGAGATCGAAAGTGGTTCCAAGTGCACGTGCTCTGTCAGCGCTCGAAGTAATTATCTTTGATGAATTTCACCATCCTTTAAGAAATTCCTTCCAGCCTCCGACAGGGTAAAATTAGATCAAAGATCGGTTGAATCGCGGTTTAAGGGAGTAAAATGATAATTCCACGACGACACCACAGACCCTGACGCATCAAAATTCCGTGTTGACGCGTGGTACGATATCTCTCTAATTGAAACGCAAACGGAGTTAACAGGGACGAGCGTGGATCACGATGATGAAATCGCGTCGAATCAATAGTCAGGCCGCTATCCGGTGGAAAGTCGATGAAACCACGCGAGGAACACAGGAGCTACAGGGACGAGACCGCGTGTTAGGGAAGGTAGACACGGGGCGAGGATGGTCTCGAAGATTCATGACGCGGAATAATCCACAGGACGAGTAGAGAGGCCGTGGAACGCGCATTATGCGAGCGTATCGGACGTCCCTACACAGATTTCCCATCGACGAGAATAGAAAGAGAGAGAGAGAGAGAGATGTCGGAGTCTAAATCCTCCAGGACGAGGACTCAATTTATAAACGTGCCCGGTATTACCACTCAAAGGCTTAAAACACTCGACACCGAGCAGACGTCGTGGTGCCGCGCGCGGATGAACACATGGCATTTCACACTGCAATTGCCACGAATGCCTGGCTCTCTCACCCTGGCGCGCGCTAGTCGGGGATAAACGCGAGAAACTCGAGTGCTATTCACCCGCTTCGCTGCTCTACGAAAGGTCTTTTCTTTTCATGAGACCTGTTTTCCAGGGGTCTTCCTCGCCGCTTTACAAGCGGCACAATCTGTCCGTCTGTTTCGAAACCGACGCATCGTGCGCGCTTCGTGTTGTCCATTTCCTCTTCATCTTCCTCTTCTTTTGCTTTTTCGCTTTCTCTTTTTCCCCATTGTCCCTTTTCTTCTTCTTCTTCTTCTTCTTCTTCTACTTCTTCTTCTTGGTTCCTCTCGCTCTGGATCAGTGAGGTTCAGAGAGATGTTATATGTTGAGAGATGAGAGACCGCGACTGAAAAGCGGCTTAAAGCTTCGAAGGGCAACCTGAGTATCGCGTGACAACAGGTAGGGGGGAATCAACGGGGCTGGATTCCCCGGAGTATTCAGCGGCTACCGGTTTGCGAAGCCGCCTCCCTTCGATGTTTCTATTCCACCTCGGCTACGGAACAGAAGCGGGCCCCCGAGGAACGAGAAACGATCCACGCGTGCTTACGCGCTCACCAATATACCGGGGAATCCTTTATGCACGAGGAACGAAGAAATGGCTGGATGTTTTTTCGCGAGAGACTTCCAATCGAGAATTCGTTATTGATTGTTCGTGTCTCGCGAGAGCGCGCGAAATTTCGCTGATCCTCTGGGGAGGACGGTTTCTATTAGGGTTGCTAGCTCGATGGCAACGAAAGTAGTCGGGAAATGTAGTTTTCTTGTACCGTTGGGGAGAAAAGTGATATGTGGGTTGAATGTATGTGATACTGAAAATATGTGAAGTTATCGATGTTGTTAGATTTATATAACAGGCTATTTTCATTTTGGCGAAAGAATAATTCATTCTTTCTGAGTAAATTCACACGATCAGAGCAAAATTCTACTATCCTCGTGTTTGAAAAACAATGTTTATCTTTGGTATAGGCAGTTCGGAAGTTTTCCAATTTTCTTAAAAGCTTACAATAGCCAAAAACTGGTTCGGATATGGAATACCCTGCCTATAGAATTAATTATTTTCTGGCATAAAATCACTGACGTTGGAACAAGTCATACTTATAAATAAAATGCTTAATACAATGATAGAATATGACAGTGCTTATAGCTTTCATCCAGCAAACGTGAAATCAATATCTACACATATTTGTTCCGGCGAACTTTCCCATTCTTCTACAAAGAAGGATCTTCTACAAATCAATGCCGATGCTTTCTGATATTTCGACGATACTTTCATTGTATTCCGTTATTCGTCAGCATCTTAGCTATATGTTTTCGTGTCAGGGTCGACACGGATCGATGGACGCTCTCGAAAGAAGCCACAACCCCTGGAAGATCGCAGGGGTTTCGTGAAACAGCGGGCAATTACGACATTGTCTCTCCTCCTGCTTCTCTCTTTCTTTCGACTTACCGTGAAAACCGTGCATCGTGTTATTTAGAAACTTGCCGGCCGATCTCGTCTTCTCTCCGCCGTGTAATCTCGAAGCGTTCTATAGCTCGCCGTAACATTTCTAATACCCAGGGATATTACGCATTTTATCTTACAGCGTTGTAAATTGCGACGCACGCATGCGCCTCTGGTTGTAATAAATTTGCATGCATTTACGTAACGTGTCACGAATTTTGCGTTTCGCAGCCACGAACTTGATCGTGTTCTCCAGGCTTTCCCCCGCAAGGGATTGAGTATACACTGTGTGGTTGGAGAAATTGGCCTGCGATATATCTATATTGTACGGAGTATTCCGTGAATGAAGACGGAGAAACCCAAAAGGTTGAGTCGAATGGCTTAATCAAAGGTGGCTTCTTGTAATCTGTGTTCCTTTCTGACAAAGAACACCGTTACATTGATCATGAAATGATATCAATTTTTTCTTTATGTAGTTCAAGAAGCTAGATACAGAGGTAACAAAAATTTTTTTAAAAGATCCGCCTTAACTAATTAGCTACGTTTATTTTTCTGAAGAGTTCCATCCATTAAATAGCATTTTGATTTAGATATATATATATATATTGTGAGATACGATATACAGATAGTTGTACCTTTTCTAAAACATGTGTTTGTCGAACAAAATGATTTACGAGGAATTTAAAAAAATGACAAGAATAAAGTAGTATAAAAAATGATAATGTATGGAGGATTCTTTTTGAAGAATAAAGAAGAGTATGTATTAAGATGATAAAGTTCCTGCTACAGACTAAATGTACACAAAGATCGATCTACCGTACTTTTCATCCTGGTATCTTCCCGGCGAATCTCAAAGCGCCATAAAAAAGACATTTCTCACTAAATCATCCCTTGACCAATTTTCTTGCCCGCGTGTATTCATCTCTAGATCATTCTGCGCTCACAACACGCGATCGTGGGGAGTCGTAAATTTCACATGGAACAGCTTCTTTCCTGTGGAAACATGCAAGCGCATTTCCACTATTATCTCTCATTGTGGTGTTTGGAACTAATCCGTAATAGTCGTTGAAGAAAAGAAAATTATTGGGTACACGACTCGGATATGTTACAAATCTGAGTTTATTCCCATTCTATCTACATACAATTGATTACTTAATTATTTAATTCCCACAGACAAATGACGGGGTCATTCAAAAACTACCAAAACGAAATTTGTTTTCATTCAATATTTATCTTTATTTCAGAGAAGTTTTGGAAGCCTGTAACAGTAAAGAAATGAACTATTATATAATAATAAATAGAAATAATTTATCCACGAAGGTTGAAATCCAATAAAAATTAATTGTGCAACAAATAAATTCTTCATTTTTCTCAAAATATTCTGCAACTTATTACATTTGATTCTGTCTTCGATAAAATAATTTGCTGCTATTGAATCGATAAAATTGTGACATCTTTCCGATTCAACTATAGCATCAGTGAATCTTGTTCTACGTAGAAGTAGCACAGTATGCGTAACACGAACGTACCACGAGTCGATTGCAGTCACTGCGTTTAAGGGTCCGTTTTGTGTACAAGATTTCAAGAGGCCTCTTCTCGAGAGGCACACGTGTGACGCCAGGTATGCGCTTCGTGTCTCCGCCCCTGGCTATCCTTCCTTTCTCGGTGTCCCTTTCTTTTTATTCTCCACCCTCTCTTCGACAAACGTCTCTCTTTCCCTCCCCTCTTCACCCTGTTCCGTGGCCAAAACGTAATCCGAGAAGATTACGGAGCGAAATAAACATGTCAACCCCCCTGCAGAGGAAGGGATGTGGGTTTGCGGAGCATCTTTATACAGCGCGCCTAGAATATTTCCTCTCTATGCTCCTCGATCTCGTTCACTTCTGCTTATCTTCCACGTAGGTAGTCTTCGAATGAAGATCCTTGGAGATATAGTTCTTCTGACTAGCTGTGGGTCCGTTAGTTAAAGACTCGTTTAGACTTACAGACAGTTGTTCATATATACTTGTCCCGGGGACAGTTACAGACACTATTTCTTCTTTTTCATTTCAGTGAAGCACCGATGATTATTCAATAGTCGGACAAGTACCTATAAGTGCATTATTTTCTAAAAATACTATTCTCCAAAAGTAGGTAATATTTGTAATTTATATTCAAAGGACCTTATTATAAATGTCCTAAGCTTTGTGAATTCGTACAAATTTTTCTACTAAAGTTTAATTGTATTAAAGTTTCTCAAACTAAGTTTCCTGCTTAGAAGAAGTTTAATACATCACACAGAATTCTTTATCCACAAAAATTTTATCTACTTCAAGATTTTTTCATTCATACCGATTTTCCTCTTCTTTATACAAACTACCTTTGGATTTCTACTTTATGCCACTTTCTGCGAATTATCTACGTGTCTGCGAACAATTGTCTGTAAATGTAGACGGTCCTCAAGCCAGATGCGTGCCTACAAGCAGTAAATTTGCACGCGTAACCACAATACGACCGCGTGCCCTATCTTCCTAAGATCTGAACCGATCTCAAAGATACAAGCTTTCATACGACCAACGTTATGTCCTCTTTTGTCGTTTCTCCTTCGTATCTTTGAAAGATACACGAACTTTTTGTGGTATACAGGGTGGCTAACGGAGGATGACGACGAAACCTCGACGCAATGTGTACAAATTTGCGGCTACCTACGAGAACGAGGATTCAATTCGTTGAGACTTGACCTGCGCGGACGATTTATGGGTATCCAGTGCATCGTGGCCACCGCTGCGAGCTTGTAACGTCGTCCATTACGATCCTTGATTCATCGATTTTCCGTAGCGTCGAAAAGAAGCCTGGAACCCTCGTGCGAGTGTTTGTTCCTTTGCCACGGTGACACGGCGGTGAAAGGAACGGGGTTGAAACAGCCACGTCAAAGTGGCACGAAGAGGGTTTAACCCGTGACTTTGAGCCTTTTAAAATTGTCAAGGGGAAACGACGAAATTTCACGGGAGCTCGAGAAGACCCGGCTTCAACCGTGACTTCTCCAGTGAAATTGTAACACGAAAGATGACTTGTAGTATTTCCGCGAAAAATCAAGAGAACATTTTCGTTCACGGAAAATCTGTACTTTCCTATGATTTTGTATACAATAGTGCTCGGTTAAATTTCAACAAATTGGTGGCTTATGTTGCAACTCTCGTGAAACAGGTAACGATTTTATCGATGAAATCCAATTCTACCGACAAGGAGAAAGATTTGATGAGATTTGACGAGAATAAACGATAATACTCTCATGGCATCTGTTCATTGCCTTTTGCAATTGGTATTATGAGCTCAGAACACTAAGTAGCGAAGAATCAAATCTGAATCATCTGAATTTAAGTATTACTGAAATCCAAAAAAATCGATATCGTCGGTAATACAAGCTATTAAGTAGACCATTCTAGTTTCTCTATTTTCAAAGTCTAAATTCGATGCACACCTTCGTAACTTCTTTGATCGCTTCGTTAAAGCGGCGCCGCTGCGTTGCGCGAATAAGAGCGACTGGATGCCGCGTGTCGCTGAAAATACATCGAGTGAGCCACGTGTGCGTTAGTCAACGACGCCATCGAGTTGAGCGTCCAGAGGATCAAACGTTCGTCTTCTATGCCATGATTCGAGTCGCGGAATTATTTGACGTTTTTCCATGAATACACGAAACACAATATACAGTGCTAGACTAGGGAAAATTCAGGATGCAGACTGGCTTTTTTCCTTCGATCACGTTTTTCCCGACTAGTCGTATCTGTCGCGCGATCTTGACGTGGTGGACCTAGCGCCAGAAGAAACTCGTTTCCACGATACGCTTTCCCTCTAATCTCGCGTGTCGATCGTTCGCCGCCATGCATACCAAACGTACACACACCACATATACACACATGTACCAGCACTTTTGGGACGTTTCGTGATGAATGTCTCGCAGCGGTTGTCTCTTTTTCTATCTCTTGTTCGCCTCGTTTTACTATCCTGCCTGACACCCGCTCAATTTGCTTTCCTTTATCTTGTTTCGCTAGATTTCGACATCGATAGACTCGTTTGTTTGTTCAGGGGTTTGTTTAAGTATCGTTTAAATTGAATATTTTGAAGCTTCGTAACATACGAACAACGTTACATTAACAGTAAAAAAAAAGTTTCTATCTCAAAGTTTATTTCTATATGAAATTTCTATCTTACAGCAACCGACATCAAAGAGTGGATGCACACAAACCAAAACATAGAATGTCTTATAAACGATGCATCTGTAATTACGAGTCAAAAATATGCACCGCATCTATAAAAATTAAACCATAATCGAAAAAAACCCAAGAGAATACGATTTAACAAATCTACCCTCCATTCTCACCGTCCTTCCATTCACCAAACCATCCCTCCCCATAATCGTGTCTTCCCATATCTCTTTATCGACGCGTTAGCTTTTCCGGGCGTCGGATTTCCGCATTATTAGCCACAAATTCTACCCTCGCGGCCTCCCTTATCTAACCTTGTATCTCCTTATCCTGCGAATCTCTGTTCGATTCGATTTGTATCCATTATGTTCGACGTCCCTCAGACCTCAGGAAGTCTCTATAACTTAACAAGAAAATTCTCGGGGTCCTTCATCTTCATCGGTCGTTCGTAACCCACCAACCCAGAATCACTGTAGAAATTCGTCGAAGCGTGAACATGGTGTTTGCCGCGCACGCTCGCCGAGGTTTCGAACAGGAGGCAGGTAGAAAAGAAGGACGAAGCCCGTGAGAACGCAGATGGAGGGGCAACGCGTGCCAGGTGGGCCCCGGTTCAGCCTCCTGCAAGGCGCAACGTTGTTTCCTGCGAGCCGATCGAGACCGCGATACCGAAAATCGATCCGTCGACCGAGATAACAGGCCGCATCGGCGAGTTTTTAATGGCCTCGCGACGGAAAACGGGCTAGGGGAACGAAACGCGCCTTCGACCGGCCTTACGCACTCCCATCACGTGCCTCTCGTTTCCTGCCTCCTGTCCATAGTAACCACTGATGTTTTTCTTCGACGTTTCTTGCCTTGGGAGGATTCTTTCGGTTTCAGTTTGTTAAAGTACCAGAGGAATAATGATTATTAATGATGGGTATCGCGTTATATCGCGAGAAAGCTGCGAGTTTATCGATGGATCTAGAGGATTCTTATGCGTCTACGAAAAACGTAGAAGCATAGAGTTATCGAAGATATGCATGATAATGTAGAAGTATAAAATGTTTAAAATAAGGCGATCATTATAATATTCGATAGATGAAACAAGTCTCTGTTTAGATTCCATGTGTTTAATTGGACTATAAAAGTATGATTGTGCAGAAATATCTGTAATATGCTCATCAGCGTGAGACGTCTGATTCGATTGCATATCGTATTCGCATAGAGAGATATTCTATCAGTGTGCAAAACGCTTGTAGATATAATGATACATCGAAGAAGCGTATTTTTAAATGATGCTCAACTGATGCATTCGCATCAGGTTCAGCTGTCTGACACTTGTAGGAAATGGCTCCTTTAAGAAGGGAATGGAGATTAAGGCGAAGATTCAATTGCCATTTAGAGATACAAAAGACATTGTTAAGAGATTTACACGCTATCAATACTATTGTTAATGTGGACAAGTACAGAAAATTTAGATACACATTATCATCAATGTTATCGATCATGTGCGCGCCCCGTTGCGGTACAAGTTTCCCGTGAATCGAATACGGTATATGCATATAATTTACAGCGGAGTCGCGTCGACTTACCTCGATGGTTCTCGATTACCCGCGGGTAATCATGGAAATCTCTACCGATATCCATGCAAAAACGGCACCGTTCGATAATTACGGGATACTCACGAAGCTCGTGCGCAGATCGAACACGCGAGCTCATAACACGGATGCAAAAAACCTTCGTTGAAGATTAACGATCCTTACGACGAAAAAGCGGCGCGAGAATCGGGACTATCGACTCTAGATTATTCGCCGACAATCTACGATCTTTCACTTGCGTCTAAGCTCTGTGGCTTATCGCGTTACGACTTACTCAACCCTTTTCTTATCGAGCCGACGTCAAACGGAATTTTCAATATCAAAGAAACTTTCCGTATGAAAACGTCAATTGGCGATTGGATAACGCGGAACGTTCGAGCGCCACATGAACTCATTCCGCCAGATAATAAACGTCCTGCGAGAGGGGAGAGAAAAATTGAAAAAGCCTCGATTACCCGCAGCATGAGATTACACGGAGCATGAGATTACGCTGACTAAACGTCACGAATCGGGAGGAATGGGACCTGTTATTTGACTTTGACAGACATTATTAACGACCAACCATTCTGCGCGAAGCTGCTGCCCGCGTAATGATCTCCGGCGAAGCGTGGCTGGATAAAGAAAGACGCTGCTGAAACTCTCTCTTCCTTCTCTTTTTCAGCCTGTCCGACCGGAAAATAAAGAAAGTCGAGCGGGGACCCGCGAGCGGTGCCAATGGATCCTCTTATTTCTGCTGCGTCGTCTCGTTCCCGTGAACGCGACACGCGCCCCTTTGAATGTTCCCGTCAACGCTTTTCAGTTTTCTCGTGCTGTTCGCTTTCGTCTCGCCGCTTCCGCCGACTTCTTTCATCGTCGACGAGTCGCGTCGATGGAATT
>NT_176736.1:2963084-2965514 GCF_000188095.3 Bombus impatiens
GAGCCGAGCGCGCGATATCGCCGCGATTTCGAGCTGTTTTGCTCGTTGCGAGAGCAGTTTCACGCCGCAGGAGAATTTTAGAGAGTTAAAGAGCGGCGGGAAGTGAAGTTACTCGCGTGGGCGGCGGCCATTTTCGAGCATTAGGCTCAGACACGAGGGGGGACCCGCTTGTGAGAGCCGTTACTTGATGGTTCAATTTGGAAAAAAGTAAAACGTAGTCTTTTTTTATTTGACGCGTTTTTATATTTGGCTTATAGTTTAGGAAGTGTTTGCAGGGTTGAAGGTGGAGGTGTTTGTACGGTACGATACGATACGACGCGAGATAAGAATTGAAGAAAGTGTCGAAAAAGATCCATTTCTCGTTTGTTCATTGATAAGTAGAATCTAGGAGTCTAGGAATCGGGGATTTCAAGGGAACGTAGAAAAGAATTTTCCTGCAGGTATCATTGATAACCAAGGACTGTAAAGAAATGTAGAAATTTTTAGAAATTTAACTCTGCTGTTCTCCTCGCTTCCTCTTCGTATTTGTATCTTATTAGATACCTTCTTTTTTTTGAAGACATTGTTCATAAAAGATGTGAAATGTTCAAAACCTTGTAACTAAAATCAAGTATTCTAAACCTATATTTTAATATGATAGTCCCAAAGAAAGCTACAGTTGATCGTAACATTCTTATAAAATTCCATTGACGAAGACGGCAACCACTCGATCCACTGACACAGAACACGCGAACGTTCCATTACCAACGAACATTCATTCAACGCAGAATCTTGTTAAAGAAATGCCTCCCAGAAAGCGAACTTTTTCTGTGCAAAACAAGTCGGGGACTCGGGGGAATCATTTCCGCGGACATCGTTCTCGTGAAAAGAGACAAAGGCGTAATTATTGCAGCGGTATCGCGGCGACGATTAATGCCCGCTATCAATGGCGGCCCGACGAGAGAGATACGCGGCTTATTAATTAATTGCATTCACAGTGCACGCATGAGCGAACGATGGGAGAGAGGGAGACAGAGTGTGCAAAATCGAAGGCCGATTATTGTAGTCGCGTCTCTCGCGATAGATCCTCGTTAGCGGCGTCTATGATCGGGCGTCAGTTCGATCGGAAGGTTAACAGGCCGTCGCAAACAACGCCGTCGAGCGTTCCGCAATTTCAAGCGTTTATCGATCCGAAGTCGTGGAAATCGCAGCAATTCTCTCGTCCCTCTACTCCCAACGAGGAACTAGACTAGACAAAATACGAAAGGGATCGCACGAGGTTGACAGTCGTGCCAGTATTCACGAATAGATAGAACAGGTCGATTTGCCTGTGACCGTGAATTATCGATCATTCTTCGTCTACGACCGCGAAATGGGGAATATCAGCAGATTCTTGGGCTTTCATGATATTCTGTTGGAGATTCTCGCTGTTTATGGGTGTTGCGCATGGAGGATAGTTTATGGAGGTGGTGGGAAGCAGTTGGGTGGAAAAGATAAACATGTTAGGGATGATGGAATGCATTTGGTCACTAGACGACTTTGCGTGTTTAATCTTTTAGGGTAGGCGAGAGCCGGAATTTTTATCTTGCTGTTACAATTTTGTGAAGTTTAAAATGGTACGTTATATTCTAAAATTTCTATAACATACCATTTAACAGATAAGATCATTCTGTAATTAAAGAGTACGTTTATGGTACCAGCAAAATTACAAACGTGTATAGTTAAAGATTAATCGTTCAAGGATAAAATTGCTACTAAAAGTACTATTAACGTTTCTATGAAAAACTCTACTAAAAAGATTTCTACAATTTTCTACTGAAAGTTGCATTTTTGTTAAAACAAATGTCTACTGATAGTTGGAAGGTTTAATCCAAAAATGGAAGTCGTTTAATCTAAACGATCAAATAAACGAACCAAAATCTTTATCAATTAAAAAAATGTATTTCACAGAGGATTACAGAAATAACCTTGTTTCGAGCTGCACTTTTATTCATTATTTTCTTTTCTGCACATGAATGAATGACTCCAATATTATATGTTTTATTTACGAAGATAATTCCATGAATTAACCTCTGTCTCTCAACGGTGATCAATGAACTCGAACACCCTCGCCTTTTAACCAAACACATTCTCAACCTCACCCTATCTACAAGTCGAAAAGCCTGAACACGACCGTTTCAAGGAGGAAAGCTAAGAAACTGCTGAGCCCCTCTGCATATTTCGTGTATTTACGAGGAAACTCGTTTCCCTCTTTGCACGCGTTTCGCGTAAATCCGTGAAAACATACTGCTCCCGGTTTCTATAGCGAACGACGTCGATTCGGGCCACGTAATTCTGGTAAGTGGAGCCGAATGTTTGTGAATCTTCGTTCGATGCCGCATATGGACGGCCACTTTACGATTATGCTATCCGCCGGAGGTCGAGAGTCGTTCGTTCGCGACCACCGGCGAG
>NT_176736.1:2966006-2968043 GCF_000188095.3 Bombus impatiens
GGCGAGTACCCGCTTCCTTTCGGGTATTTTTCCAAACCGGAGCATTCTCCGTACACGCTTGTTCCCCGGGGAGCTGGCAGCTTTATTCGACATGCGTATTTCGTAAACTTAGCGGTTCCCCATTTCATAGAATTTATGGAGTCCGCCGGTCGAACGTTAAGATTCAGACGTTATGTGTCTGGGATCGCGTGCTGCGACGACACAAACTGCTTACGCACGGTGTTTTTAGCGAAACTTTAAAGGTTGTTGGTTCATTTTGGATCGTTCGGTAGATTTACGATTGAGTAATTGTACGGTGGTGAAAATGCGAATTTTGGACATTGTTTTTAGAGTTTGACGTTTATAGCAGCCGTAAGCGACAAAGAACGATTTCTTGAAATGCAATTGTCTTGAAACGTATGAAATCGTAAATCGAATGATAACTTGTTAATTATTTAATCAATAGTTGAATGAAAAATTTGCCATGCAATAAAAATAGAGTAATATTCCGTTTGTCGGACTATGGTGTAGCACAAAATAATAGTTTGAAACCTCGAATACATGTAATTAAGCAAAATAATCGTATTAGATAAATCTTTACAATACAATGATTTAATAAATAAAGTACCAACTAATCGAAGAAAGAATAAATAGGAAAAACACGAATGTTTGTAATTAAAAAATGAATTTTTGTCGATTGATGAATCCGCTTATCTGACTTGAAATTTCCATTATATGAACGACAAAATCATAGTCTGTGGAAAGAATCAATCAGGAAATTAATAAATCCTACTACATAAACTATTCGTCCATTCAATAGCCATAAAAATGATTTTTATTCTAACAAATACTCAGAACCACTGCAACAAGTCTCCATTTATTTCTAACATGATTTTGAATCTACACTTGTCAAGCAATACGCCGCCTTCGATTCGAGCAATTTTTCCAATCCCGAGTTCGCGGACGATAAAACTCGCTGCAAGCAACAAGTAAATCGTTCGTGTGGCCCGAGCACTTTCGCGGAATTTTTCCAATTCCGAATACCGAGAACGCTCGACTCGGATAAGCAGGCACACGGGAATCGCTTTATTCGCGGGCCACGGTGGCTTAATTTGAATAGCAATAACCAGAGACTGCTGCGAGGCAAGCGAAGCGTAAGAGCAGGGAAAACACAGTTTCACTGGATGCCGCGGCTTTTTAAATAGTTTTTCCAGGGGACCTTTAAGCCGTGGCCCAGCGGGAGTTCGCCTTGCCAGATAAGCGACCGTCTCCTAATTTCGTAGGAGCTTTTCGAGACGCTCGCTCGACCGTGACTACATTTCAATATATTAAAAGAAATACTAGTTCAGAAAAAGAAAAGAAGAAAAAAGGAACCAGAAATATATAAAAGTTCTCGTCGATCAAATAGAAAATATCGAAAGAAGCGGAAGGGTACTCGAACCGGCAAGTCGCTCGTTAAAATTCTTCGACGACCTCCTCGAGGATACTCGTCCAATTTCCACGTACCTCGTTCAATTTTAATTAAACCCCGCCTAGATACGTTCTACGTAATCTACAAGAAACTCACTTGTAACTGTTGGAATCCCAGAATTAACAGCTTTCTCTAAGGAAATCCACCTTGCACCCCAACGAGCAACACACGGTTCAATGTTTCCGAAAACCACTTTTTCTTGTTTATCCACACTCGAGAAGCCCACTGCACTGACACTGGTTCAGGTTCACCTAAAGCTGACCCGGCGTTTACGTAAAACTCGGTCCTTCACCCTTCTCACGATTCAATCTCTTTTACACTATTTCGAATTTTTTTTTTTTTTTTACCCTTGATTCGAATTTTTTTACGATTCGAGAAACTATCTGCCGCCGTCACTTTCGACGAACGTGTTTTCAAACGTGTTATTCGATTGGAATGGGTCGCGAGTAGCGTAGTTTTGCTGATCCGCGGACATCTCACGGGACAGTGGTGCACGCCACCGGTCGCGTTGCCACCCTTAACGAGCGAACAGACACCGAGAGCCCCAACGCGCGCGGCTCATGTCGGCCAACTGACTCCGAGCGCAG